>NW_027481241.1:95110-233462 GCF_051309035.1 Mrakia frigida | reverse complement strand
CAGAAAAACGAGAGAGCAATGCGAGGGACTGAATGAGAAAGTCAGACTCACCTGAAAAGCTCATTCCCGGACCGTCCATCGCCCTCACTGACCCAACGAGACCCATTCCACCTCCCGTCTCTTCTCTAGTCCCAAGCCGCCCGGCGGGGTTGGAAAAAGAGAGAGCGCTGTTATCTCCGCCTGGGTCTCGTCGGCCATCCATCGCGTCTCCTTCCCATCCTTCCTCCTCGTCCTCCGAACCTGAGCCCAGTGTTGACCTTCTTCCAGCGTCTTCCTCCTCTTCCTCGTCACTGAAGTGTCCCTGCCTCATCCCTGCATCCGACTGATTCAACGACTGATCCGACTCCTCAGGGCGACAACCAAACTCTTCCTCGTTCTCCTCCTCGTTCTCCTCCTCCTCCTCCTCCTCGTTCTCCTCCTCGTCCTCTTCCCTGTTCTCCTCCGAGTTGTCCACCTCCTCTGCGATAACAACGCCTTGATCCTCAGAGTCGTCCGATTCAGAGGGAGAGCCTCCGAGACAAGTGGAAGCAGCGGGGGTGGAGGGCGGCTCGAAGAAGGGGAAGAGAGGATGAAGTCGGGAGGAATAGGGACATGTTTCGAAGTGTTTTTGGAGGGTTCGGGGGTCCAAAGTGGTGTAGGGGTTGTGGGAGGGATGAGGACGGGGACAGTGGAAGAGGTGGGTGGAGGGATCTCGAGCGACTGAGGGAAAGAGGAGGAGGAAGAGAAGGACGCAAAGAGGGAGAGGTGATCAAGTTGGTGAATGAAAGACTGGGGCTGATGCCAAGCTTGGCTCACCAGTCATGGTTGGTTTCTTTAGTTTTGCTATCCGCTGGTGGTGTCGACGGTTGTGGTTGCTGAGCGCCTGGGGAGAGGCTAGCTCAAATCGATCACAACCCTTCTCACAGAACAGGACTGCATGAAAGAGGTCAGAGAAGAGAGAAAATGTCAGTTTGGTATGCTCAACATACAGAAGCACAGACTCTGGTAGGAGAGGAGCAAGCAAAACCGCTGCGTGCGATCGGTCCCTCTCTGCCTGTCGCTTGCTTCCCTCTTCCCGTCATCTGAGTCTACGAAGAAGAGCTGACTCACCCATGAAACAAAGTTCCAGCGTTTGGATGCGCCGGACAACGAAAGAGAAGGAGGTGAAAGTCGGTCTGAGAGGCAGGGAAGAAGAAAAGGGAAGAAGACAAGCGGTGAGCTCAGACGCGGTTCATCTTTTCCAGTCGTCCCATCCAGGTCAGAAATTCACACCACTCACTCTATAGCCTTCTGGTATGGTGCAGAGAGCCTGAAAAGTGTTAGAATCCAGTAGGGTATAGGTTGAGGACAAAGGGAGGAGGATGAGAGAAGGAAGACGAAAAGAGAACGTCAGCTTGAGCTCCCGTCTGGCTTCCGTTCTCAGACACCGCTCTCTCTGGTAAATGTCCAAGCCAGCAAAGTTGAGCCCAGTATAGTATGAAAGACTCACAAAGAAGAAGAACGTCGTAGGACGATGGAGGGAGGGTGGGAGTGAGAGGGGAAGGAGAGCGGGTCAATTCCTTTTCGGTTTCTCGCCCGGTCCAGCGCAGGTCTGGTCCCTGAATCGGCTCCTCAATGAGCTGTAGAGGTTGGATTTCCTCGTGAGCGGGCTCGTTGGAAAGCGGAGGCACGAAACCTTCCAACTATACTTTTCTGATCTGCTACAGTAGAGGAGAAAGGTAACTGAGACCGACGATATAGTTCCGGTCTTGCTTTGAATGATCTCGACGCTCCTTTCGACGCGTCGTCAAGCTCGTCTCTACACCCCAGCGCTGCCCTCTCCTCTCCCTCCCTGCTGCTATACTACTTGATGAAGAGCTCAAACTCATATTATCCAAGAGAACGAGAAGCTAGGAAAGCATCCCTCCCTGTCTTCGTCTCCAAGGAGCACGAACGACAGTGAAGAAGACAGGCAGCGTGAAGGTTTCCTGGTTTGAGCAAGGACTGGAAGGCTGGAAGGTGCTGAGAGCAGGGAAGAGGAGGTTGGTGAAGGAGGTGAAGTGGTAGGGGAGGGAGGGAGGGAGGGAGGTCGAGAAGGAAGGGAGGAGGGCAAGGTTGAGCTCGTCGAGTTGGAGTGGCGAGGCGAGAGGCCGACAGGAAGGGCAGAGGGAGGAGGACCTGTAGAGCTGAGTAGGTGGGTTCGGGAGGAAGAGGGAAGGTTGGGCTGTTGGAAGGTGGTGGGGGAAGAGCCGAGAGAAAAGAGGAAGAGAGGAAGGGAGCATCAAAGGAGGAAAGGGAGGAGGAGGAGGTCAGCGCGACTCGTTTCGTTTCGTTGAGAGCCCCAACGATCCCCTTGAAAATCTTCGCCTAACCTCCTCCACTCCTCCTACCATCCACCAGTAGTATACGAAGCCCCTCGGAACTCCAGCATCACCCAAACCCCAGAGAACATGCACCAGCAGCAGCTCGGCAGTGAAGGCGAGGAAGGAAAGGCGGAAGGAGGCGAGCTCGGACTTACGAGAGGGCGAAGTATACGAGGAGAGAACGATAGAGACCGGGAGTAGGTGGGATCGAAAGGTGCATGCCTTAGGAATCTATAGAAAGTGAAAACGAGAGGATCGGGTCAGTACAACAGATTATACGGCGATCGAAAAAGGGGAAAGCTGAGGAGAAGAAGGAAGGATGCGATGGATGAGGAGGAGCAGCCGTTGTATATATTCAGCTCAACTTGAAAGCTCGAGCCTACTCTATACATACATCCTGGTATCCCAGTGAAACTCCCATCTAGATATCGGTCGAAGGGAGGGAGGGAGAGACATCGAAAAGAGCGAAGGAGGGAGGGAGGGAGGGTGGGGAAGGAGCTCACCTGAACCGAGCTGAAAATCTCCTCCCCTACTAGATCCCAAGAAGCGAGCGGAACAGAGAGGTGTACTGGTGATAGGAAGGGTCCAAGGAGGGGAAGAAGGGAGGTGGGGAGGTGCTGTGGTATAGAGTGGGCGGAGGTCGAGGTCGTCGTTGGGGAGGAAGAGGGAAGTCGAGCTTGAAGTGCTCGTCGTTCAAGAGAGGTTGCCTCCGTTTTCAGTGGGTATACCAGTAAAACTTTCGGTTGAAAGCTCAAAGGGACGAAGTATACATCTGCTCAGGTTTGCCCCTTCAAACGAGAAGATTTTCACCTCGGCGGCTTGAGAATCAGCATAGGCGAGGCGAGAGCGAGCTTCGTCTTTGAGCTCAAGCTCGAGTGCATTCTTTGTCGGTTCACCCAGCAGTCAAATCTTCAGCTTGAGCTTAGCTTATTGGAGGGAGTCGTCTCAGGAATGTATAGAAGGGCTCCACCATCTCAGATGAGCACTCGCCCCTCTGGAGTATACAGAAAAGAAGCTCGCGTTGCAGCGGCCTTCCTGCCCGGTCAGACCGGCCCTGAGATTGGACGACGCGAGACTGATCAGCTCTCCCAGCTGCAGGTTTTCACAGACGATCTTAGCTTTTTGGTCCTTGTGGATCGCCCTTAGCTAACGAGCAAGGACCTTTTTTCAGATCAGCAAATTTTGCACTTTGACTTTGGGCGCCTCGGCCAAACTCCAACCTGTGGCTCACCTGAGAGAGAAGGTTTTCACTAGAATCTTATTCTTCAAACCAGATGGGCGAGCATAGGTATTCGTGAGCTCCAGCTATTCAGACATCTACGAAATGGTCTGGAGTATACAGGGCGAGCTCAAGCACTGGGCAAGGAGGAGCGTTGAGCTTGCCTCACTTCCTCCCTTCGACTAGATCGCTTGACTGAGAGAGAAGCTTTTCACTAAAAGCTTATTCCTCGCATCCGAGCTGGCGGGCATATACCTTCCTTAACTCCAGCTATTTACATGCCGAGAAAACTGCCTGGAATATACAGGGTGCCCATGGGGGGAGGAGAGAGGAGAGAGAGCTCAACCGGCCTCTCCGTCTTGATCGCTCGTCTGACAGAGAAGTTTTTCACTAAAAGCTTATTCCTCGCAGCTGCAGGGGCTTTCATAGATATACTTGAGCTCCAGCTTCTAACATACGAAGAAAACGGGCTGGAATATACAGGGTGCAAAGAAAAGGAGAGGAGAGAGCCTCCGAAAAGAAGTCGCGGAGGTTGGCTCGAAGGGAGGGTTAGGGTTGGACAGAGGCCTCGCGCCGATCCTTCTGGGGGGAGAAAGATTTGCTCGACGGACTCGGCCATCTGATACGTTACAGAGAAAGGGTAGATCTACCGCCTCCCACCTTCGGATCATCTCTCGGGCAAAGGGGAGAGGAGGAACAAGCCGTCAAAGTCAGTCGACATTTTGAAGGTCGCGATGCGGTTCGTCGACATTTTGACCCCAACCCTGACTCTAAATGTCGACTCAGTCGACATTTCCACGACCTCTAAAAATCGATGTCGCATTTTTCTACCCAAGAAACTACCCCTCTCCCTCTTAAGGACCCTCCTCCCAACGGAATACTCTCCCCGAAGAGCTCAGATTCTCATCCTGAGCTCCTCTCAGGTCGAACGAAGACGGCGTCGTCCGACTTGAGAGGCATCGACTCCTCCCTTACCTCTCCCCACCAGTCTTCGGGCAGTCAGTTGCAAGGTTCTAGTGGCCTTGAGCAAGCTGCTCAACCCTCTGCTTCTTCGACTTCCGAGGGAGAAGTAACAGCAGAAGCTAGAAGCCTGGCAAGCTCTCAGCGACAGCTCGGAGGTCTCACCGCCTCTCCTTCCGTCGAAGGTCCTTCCCCCTCCTCCATCCCTCCTTCCTCCACGACTACTTCCACTCCCACCTCCAGGATTATCAGCAACGGAACCGGACGACCTCTCTCCACCCAACGATACCTACAACAACCTACTTTGCAAGCCGCGGCTCCTTTTGGGCGGGCAGTTCCTCCTCCCCACCTCCTCCCCTCTCCTTCTTTCCTTCCTTCTCGTCCTTCGTACGCTTCAGCTGCTCGATCCCGTACCTACAACCCTATTACCTACAATCTCCAACCCCAATCTCGATTTACCACTCCTCCTCCCACTTTCCCATCTCACACCTCCTCTATTCTCTCTATCTCTCGTCCCAACTGTCTCCTTATCAAAGTCCCCAAATCCATCCCCACCATCCAAATCGCTCTCGCTCTCGACTCCCAAGCTCCCGAACTCGCCTCTTTCACCACTATCCTCAAGGACGGAGACAGGACGATCCTCCAGGTCAAGAAGGAGGCACCAGAGGAGGAGGTCAACAAGCTCGTCAAAGGAGGACTCAAGATCGACAACCTCGCCGTCACCGTCTCCAAGCTCATCAACTCTTCAAACCCAAACGTCGTTGAGTGTAAGCTTGTAGATTACGTAGATGCGGAGGAAGGAGCGGAAGGGAGAATGAGGCAGGAGCTGGAGAGAATGGGGGAGGTTCTGGAGTTTAGACCGTTGTTCTACGGGACGACTCGAGTCGCGTCGGGAGAGGTCGCGGTGATGATGGACTTCTCGAGGGAGAAGAGCATGCCTGGAACTCAAGCTTTTAAGCAGGAGTTTGATGGGTGGAAGAACGACAAGCTGAGGTTCTACTCGGCGGGGAAGGCGACGTTCTGCAACTATTGCAGGTCAACCGAGCACGAGAGAGGAGTGTGCACGTCCGCTCCTCCTTGCCCCAACTGCCACGAAACTTCCCACAACCTCCCGTTCTGCAAAGCCATCATCGCGCCCACTTACGATGCTCGTGCTAACAATCCCACTACACTTCTACCCACCACACCCACTTCTCAGCCCTCAGCCTCCTTCCCTCCCCTCCCTCCCTCCTCCTCGTCCCGAGCCGACTTCACGACTCCCAAGCGAGCAAGACTCACCCCTCCATCAACAACCTCTCCCACCCCTTCCTCCCCGTCTCCCAACAACGAGGATGATCCCATGACCCAGCTCATCAACACTCAACGCGGCCAACTCCCTCCCCAAACCAACAGGTACTCAGCGTTGGAGGTCGAAGGAAGTTCGGACGAGGACGACGACGACGAGGAGGACTTCGTTGACACTCAAGTCGGATACTCCTTCGAACACGACGTTACCATGTCGGAAGTGGAGAAGGAGAAGAGGAGAAAGGGTCTTCAAGATTCAATCCATGCTCCCGGTAACGCGTCGTCGATCTCCTCTCTCCCTCTTCTTAAACACACCTCCCATCCCCCGTCCCCTTCCCCTTCCACCTCCTCTTCTTCCACCACCATTACTACCTACACCACCACTCCCTCCACTTCGAACGGACCTGTCATCGACAAACGTCCCATCGAAGGAGAGGTTGCGATGCTTTAATGATGAGCATCAACCAACTCGCTGTAGTGGCTTCGAACGTTCAACGTGCGATGTCTAACAACAGATTCCGTCCCGCCTACTTATCAACACTCTCTAATCTATCCTCCGACATCTTTCTTCTCTCCGAGATCGGCGTTTGCGAATCAGTCGCCCAAGCTCAAGCTTGGGAGCTCGACTGTGAAGCCGTCGGTCTTCGAGCCATCTTCACACCCCAATCATCTACAGCCATCCTTTGGCGACCTACCTCACGTTTTATCCTCTCTCCTCCTTCACAGATCAACACCATCTCCAACACCATCCCCTTCAACAACATCTTTCGATCCACCGACGCCGTCTTCCAAATCGGAACCCAACAAATCCGTTTCGTCGCCGTATACATCCCAACCTCTTCAGTCAACATCAAGAAGTTCTTCCCCGTCCTACAGTTCGCCCTCCTCAGCAACAACAGCATCCCCTTCCTCCTTGGAGGAGATTGGAACTGCGTCGAGACTCCCTTCCTCGACTCCGACAAACCCAGCTCCCCATCAGCAAAAATCGGTCTACAGCAGATGATCAACCTCACCTCTGCTCTCTCCCTCGAGGACCCCTATCGCCGCTTCCACCCCGAAACTCGAATCTTCACCAACAACCCAGGAGCCGGGAATGCTCGACGTCGACTCGATCGCTTCTACCTCTCGCCGTCCATCTCGTCGGACGCCCAATCGTACGACCAACTTCAGCCTCCTAAACGCCCAGCCTCGACACACAACCGGATTCGCCTTCGGATCTCTGTAGCGGGAGTCGCCGAGTACGGAGAAGGGACGTTCAAGCTCGGAACTCATCACCTCGACAACCCAAAGGTCGTCGCCTACATCACCGCTCAGATTCGTCGCCTTCACGACCTCTCCCTCGACGAACATCCCAACGACCCTGGAACAGCCTGGGATCGAACGAAGGAGGAGCTTCGCCCTCTGCTCAGAGACCTCTCCGCTCGCCTCACTCGATTCGACAAGAGCTACCCTTCGACGGACTCGACGAGGAGGAAACTCGACGGACTCGCCATCAGATCTCGAGTGGATCCCGACACCACCTCGGATGCTGCAGTTCGCCTCAGACTCAAGCAGGTCCGCTCAGCAGACACCATCTCGGAGCTCGAAGACGACCTCCTCGTCACCCACACCTCCCCAGGAGAGATGAGCGGTCTCGTCCTCGACTACTACACCAACCTCTACTCGCCTCGCCCGACGACCGACATCGCTCACGACAACGTCCTCGACTACGTCACAACGAAGCTCTCAGCCCAGGAAGCCAACAACCTCGAGCTTCCTTTCGATAAGGACGACCTCCACCTGGCAGCGTTTAAGGCAAATCGAGGGAAGTCGCCAGGAAACGACGGTCTTCCCTTAGAGTTCTACCTCAGAACTTGGTCGGTGACGGGGCCGATTCTCCTCGACGTTCTAAACCAAGTCGCGTCCTCGGGTCGTTTCTCTCCCTCCCTCTCTACAGCTCAGATCCACCTCCTTCACAAAAGCGGACCTCGAAACAAGATCAAGAACTACCGACCGATCTCTCTTATCAACATCGACGCTAGGATTCTTCATCGTGCGATCAACGACCGTCTCCTCACCGTTCTTCCCTCTCTCATTCACCCAGATCAAACAGGTTTCATCCCAGGACGATGGATCGGATCCAACATCGCCAACCTCCAGACCGTCATCGAAGACGGATAAACTGGGATGATCTCCTCGCTCGACTTCAGGAAGGCCTACGACCTCGTCTCTCACCACTTCCTCGTCGCCGTTCTACACCGATACGGCTTTGGCCCAAGATTCACCTCCCTCGCTCTCGCTACCTCCACGAATCAACAGGGATCCGTAGTCGTCAATGGATGGGTAAGCAACTCGTTCTCGATTCAATCGGGAGTTCGTCAAGGAAGTCCCTTCGCTCCGTGCTTTTTCACTCTCGTCATCGAGCCGCTGCTCTGTATGCTCCGACAGAGGCTGAAGGGGATTCCCAGAGCAGGTCTCTCCCCCTTCAAGGCTTCAGGTTTCGCAGATGACGTGGTGACGGGCTCGAGGGACGACGAGGATCTCGAGGAGACGGTTCGGATCTCGAAGGAGTTTTGCGACGCGTCGGGGATGCGTCTCAACGATGAGAAGTGCCTCTCCTACCAGAACGGCGATCGCATTGATCTTCCTCTCCCACACAGTCACCCCTGGACGCCTACTCATCAACCCTTCAAGTATCTCGGAGTCATGGTCGGACGCAACGTCAACGACGAGGAGATCTGGACTCAGACGGCGACGAGGGTGATCCTTCGAATCTCTCGATTTCCCTTTCACGACCTTACTCTTGCTTCGAAATGCAGCATCATCAACATCTACGCCTACTCGATGATCATCTACCTGGATCGCTTCATCCCCTGCCCCAAACCCATCCTACAATCCATCATCGACGCCGCTCTTCTCGCTCTTCGAAAAACAACCTCCTTCAAAGTCGACGCCGCTCGGATCGTCCTCCCCGTTCCCCAAGGAGGATTTGGTCTCATCGACCTTCACATGAGACTACAAGGTCCCCGAGCTGCTTGGATCGTCGATGTACTCTCGAAACCGAAGGAAGGATTTGCGCAATCGGTACGTCAAAAACTCATTCGAACCCTCTTCCTCCCTCCCATCGCCACCATCCCCGTCCCAAACCCAAACACCCGACGCCCCTTCACTACCTTCCACCCACTCGCCATCTTCTTCTCCCCGGGTCAGCTCCGTCCTCCGGGATGGAGCGTCGAGCTCACTGACCTTCTTCGAGCAGCCTTACCCGACCGATGGAGGACCTACGCGTCGGCCTGGAACCAACTCGTCAAGCTCGATCCCTCAGCAGCGACGACTTGGACCGAGACCTTTCTCCACCAATCCTACAACTCCTCGACAACGAAGATCGACCTCACTCCCTTTCTCAACTCGGAGGGAGAGTCCCTAAAGGAGAAGAGCGTCGACATCGGAAAGGATTCGGCGGCGATGCTGATCGCTCGACACGACGTCTGGAAACCAAACGGTTGGGTAAAGGATTTCCCGAGATTAGGAGAGGAGGAGTGGGAGAAGTGGTGGGATCATCTGAGGAAGGCTCGACGGAAAGCTCCGGAGGAGGTCGAGGTCTCTCACTGTTTATCGCTTTACGTCCTCCACCCAGGAAAACACACCTCCCGACGCTACTACAACCCCAAATTTCCCAACAACCACTCTCCCACCTGTGCTCTATGCCTCTCTCCCACCAGCACTGAAGATTTTCACCACCTCCTCATCGCCTGTCCCGTCGCTCGTAGGATATGGCTTCAAAACCCCCTCCGTCCTTTCCTCCCTCAGCCCTCCTCAATCGTCGACTTCGTCTGCCCCTCACCACCTCCCCCTCAACGAATCACTCTCCACAAATCTGCTTTCATCACCGCCGTATGGAGACTAGTTAGGAGGAGGAGATGGAAGGAGGAAGGGACGCCGGCGCTGGAGGAGGTGGACGAGGAGGAGATGGGGAAGGCGGGAAGGATGATCCGAAGGGTCGACGAGGGTCGTTCGAAGGTTTACTGGAAGGGGATGGCGACCGGAGTGGAGGAGGTGGAGGAGGAAGTAGAGGATGGCTGAGAAAGAGTAGTAGACTTGGCTCCAACCTTCGTTTAGTTCTAGTTTAAAGACGAGTTCGATACGATGCGAGAAATACAAAAAAAAAGACATTTCGAGGCGCATCGCGGCGCAATGCGCCCAGAATAGGGTTAGGGAGCTTCAAAGGGAAGCGAGAACAAAGAAGAGAACAAGGAGCGAAGGCGAGAGCTAAGTGAAGGGGTAGCAGTACGTGCTCGAAGACGAGATCTGAAAC
Organism: Mrakia frigida; assembly: GCF_051309035.1. Taxonomy (NCBI): domain Eukaryota; kingdom Fungi; phylum Basidiomycota; class Tremellomycetes; order Cystofilobasidiales; family Mrakiaceae; genus Mrakia; species Mrakia frigida. Next base: position 223,384 of record NW_027481241.1, on the reverse strand, counting down.
GAAACGAGGTCAAAGGGACCGTCAAACAAAGAGAGATCGCGATGAGATGAAACGCGAAGGTGAAGGGAGGAGAGACGAGGGAGGGAATCTATAAACAGAGGGAGATGAGGGGAAAAGGGGAAAGAGGGAGACGCGACTGAGCAGATCATCTTGACGACGAAGGGCTCCCGTCAATCAGAGGTCCTGGACTTTACACAGTTCCAGCTCCAGCATCCGCGAGTCCACTCACCTGGTAGTTCCCTCGTCTACCCTCCTCGGCTGTGAGCGTGCCAGTCGAGAAAGGTCCTCCAGCTATGGCCGAGCTAGGAAACGTCCATCCGAGCGAAGGGTCGAGCGAGGAAGGAGGTTCTTCTCCGTTCTTTCGAACGGAGGTGTTGATCAACCCTGAATGCGATCCAAGGTAACCAAGACCCAGGGGTGGGTCAGTATCTCTTCGTTCTCCAAAGTCTATCATCTTTCCACCGTTAATCAATGATGTAGCGGGGGAAAGGGATGGGGAGTGAGGTCGTCGCAGATTTCCTCCCTCTCGAGCGTTTCCGCTCTCGAGGGTCTGCTCGTTTCCTCGTCGACTTGGGATAGCTTCAAAAAAAGATGTAAGGACGGGGAGAGTCCTGACAGAGGGCTTCGGAGAAGTAGAGATGGACTTAGATTGGAACATGATGAAATGCTAAGTCTCTTTGTGATTGTTGAAGTCTAGAAGAAAGAACGGGGAGGGCGAGCTCGAGAGGTTCGAGTCGGAGTTCTAATCTACGAGACCTTTACAAGAAGGGTGAGCTCAAACTCCAGCTCATTCACCACCTGCTGTCCACCTGGGATTGACCCAGCCACGTGGCGCGTTCGCCTGAACCAGGGGAAGCAAGACTCACAAATGTAGAGAGGGTTGAGGGTGGTGGATGGAGTAGGAAAGGAGACGGAAGGGGAGAAGGGGAGCAAGCTCACTTTGACTGCGTAAGCTCCAATCTTCTCTTCTCCTTGCTTGTTCTTTCTCTGACTCTGACTCTCCTCCTGCACCCATCTCTGCATCTTCTTCTCTTCATCCCATCCACCCTACACCAACTTCCACCTCCCTCAGTCTTCTCAGTCTTCTCAGTCTTCTTCTCGTTTCGTTCGTTCGTTCGTTCCACCTCCACCTCCACCTCTCCTCCTCCTCATCTCCTCTCCTTCCTCTCCTCTCCTCTCCTCTCCTCGCTTGCATCCAACCTCCCAATCACCATGCGCACCCTCCATCCTCACGTCATCAAACTACAAAACACCATCGGATACAACGCCGCTCGAACCCGCTTCTCCCAAACTCCTTCAGCCAAAGCGAAAGCTCTTCCGAAGCCCGTAGGTCGCCCGCCAGTCTCCAAAAAGCACCTAAAAGACCCTCAAAGGGCGCTTCGACGAGAGAAGGAGGCGGCTAGGAAAGCTGCTGAAGCTGAAGCTGAAGCAGTCCGAGCACCGAGGGACCTGGACCATGCCTCTGACTTTGAGGAGGAGGAGGAGGAGGAGGAGGAGGAGGGAGCAGAGGAAGGAGGCAGCGGTGGGGTTGAGGAGGAGGAGGGAGCGGGCTCGGCTGAGATGGAGGTCGAGCAGCCTGAGGAGGAGGAGCAGGCAGGAGGGGTAGAGAGGTTTGAAGAAGACATCGAGGGCCAGAAGGAGGAGGAGGGAGGAAAAATCGAGGTCGTCGTTGGGGTGGTGAAGGAAAGCCGAGCTTGAAGTCCTCGTTGTTCGAGACGGTCCGCCTTCGTTCTTAGTGCGTATACCAGTAAAAGTTTTGGTTGAAGGCTGAAAGGGACGAAGTATACATCCGCTCAGGTTTGCCCCTACAAACGAGAAGATTTTCAACTCGGCAGCTTGAGAATCAGCATAGGCGAGGCGAGAGCGAGCTTCGCACTTGTGCTCGAGCTCAGGTGCGTTCTTTGTCGGTTCGCCCAGCAGTCAAATCTTCAGCTTGAGTTTAGAATGTATAGAAGGGCTCCATCATCTCAGAAGAGTACTCACCCATCTGGAACCCTAGCCCTTCACGGATCGAGCGATCCAGCTCGCAGGAACGCCTCGCATACCGTTAGCGTACTACGGTTTCCACTCAAGACGATTTTTTTTATTCTGGATAGATATGTAAATTTGACGCGTTTCCATGGAGAGTCATGTCCACAGGGCCTGTCGCCCGATCCTCACTCCGCGCGTTGTGATCCTTGGTCGGTAACGACTTCGAGCACTCTGCTCTTTGCGTACAGCCAGGGTCTGACTCCGGCGCATCTTCACCTTGCGGCCGTACCTTGCGCTCATATTCCACACATCGTTTCACACATCGTTTAAAGCAGCCTGAGTCGGTGTAAGGACAAACGGACGGGTGGGAGGTGTTTGGCCTTTTCTCTCACTGCCCTATCTCTCTGTTGGAGCGCCTTCATTTCCCGTTGCATCGGCGTCGTTGGACCGCAGGAAGGTATACTCGCTTTGCAATGTGTGTATAAAGGGTACCGATGCCATTGCCTTGATTCGAAATCGTTGTTACTGTGGAAACGGGGAAGGGGGAGAGGTAAAGACGATATGGGCGGAGAGAGACTTGACGCGTGGAAGCGAGCACGTCGCTTCAAGGTTGGGACCCACTTCTCTTTTGCACTTGAACGTGAGCAGTTTCACGAGCGAGGTACTTTCTTTCTCTTCTCTTATAGCCCGAGGGATCAAGAGACCGAAGCTCGTGGGCCGTTGAAAAGAAGTTTTCTCGGGTACAGTTTGCGTACACTCGCACTGTTCGAATCGAGTTCTCAAAGAGGAAGGAGAAGTAGGGAGCAAGGGCGAGAGCTGGTCTGCTGCTTCCCAGATCCGCCGAGACAGGAACTGGTAGCAAAGCTTGGGAGAAGGACCTGCGCTAGGTACCTGCTGGCACGCGGTGCTGTCGACATGTACACAGGAGAATGTCGAAGCTCTTTTTCCGTGAGCGCTCCGTCTTCGCTGTCGATTATCTCCTTCCCTTTCCTCCAAACCGCTCGCCTACTCTCTCCTCTTTCTCCTTCGCTGTCGTCTTAATTAACAGCTGCGATGAGAGGCACAGAGAGGGAGGGTCGGTCTTACCCTCTTAGACCCCCTTGCAAGAGATGAAGCTCCTCATCGTTCTCTTCTCCCTCGTCCCTCCTCCCTCCAAGACTCCTCCGCCTGCGATGGGCGTCGTCGATGTCTGTATCCTCCGACAAGGCATTCGTTGTGCTGCAGGGTGGCAGCCCAGTTCCCGTGTCGTGAGCCCCGTTTCGAGCTTTGTGGGTTCCGGTTCGTGATCGAAATCCCTCCGGTCAGTGGATCTTATGAGATATTCGGGAGCATTTATGTTGTTTTGTCGCCGGTTAACCCTAAGCCTAACCCTATCTGCCATTTTGTTGGAGGAAAAGAGAGGGCGAAGAGCGGTCGACTGTGATACTTCCTGTCTGCGGGTCAGCACCTACCTACCACTCAGAGAAAGCGTCGCCGTCAAAGCCTCGTTGCTCGCTGTTTCTCAACTCGTTGCCCTGTCTCCTTCTGCTCTCACAGAAGAGGAACTCGCCGAGCGTGTCTGACTTTCTTTCATCTCTGTTGGGATCCCTTGATGAGGTCGAAGGATCGAGTTCGTTTGGAGTCTCGCCCATCAGCAGCCAGGTTGCGTTAGTTGCCTTTCCTCGTCGAGGATCTCCCGTCTTGTTTTTCGGCTCTCCCGCTCTTTCACTTACTTCCTTTCCTCCTTTTTAGTAGATAGAGAGCTGGACTGCCGCAACGTCTGTCTGATCATCATCACTCGGATTCTCTGAGAGCCTCCCGGAGGAGCCCTCCGCGGTCGAAGAGCCCAGCCGTATGGGTCGCTTTTCTCTCCCGCTTCCTACTCGCGCCAATGCTTGCAAGACTTCGCTTTGTGATGTCGCCTCCCACTCATAGCTACTGCTGAAAAGGCAGGCCAGCTGCTTCCTTCTTTGAACCTGAGAGAAGCAGAATGAGAGAGGGGAATGAAAGACGCTCTGCCTACCTGCCACAATCGACCGAAGAAGAGCGATCTCGGGTCTCGTTCTCGTTTTCTCTCTCTCTCTTCTTTGGCCCTGCTCCGACTGTGTCTCCTTTTCAGCCTCATCAACTGGAATCATATCACCGTCTGTTTCAACGCGAGTGCCGGATTTAACGTGTGTCTCAAAAGTAGAGAAGGACACCTGTCAAGCTGGAGCTACCAATCCTGCGGGTCTCTACGTCTGTCGAGCTTTCGTCGGGTGAGTCGTCTCTCAGGTTCTCTCCTTTCCTCGCTCGTCACGTTGCGTCGCGTCTGCGTCTCGTGTCTGACTCGAGTCCTCTCTGCTCTCGTTCGGCAGTATCGGACAAGCCGCGATCGGTCAAGCCATCGCTTTCTACAGACCTCACTTGTGAGCACTCTCTTCTTCTTCTCTACCATTGCCAAGCCGAGGGAGCTCTCGCTCGTCGGCGCTCCTCGATCTCGTCGCGTCCATTTTGTTCGCTCAGACTGGTGCAAGAAAGAAGAGCTCGCCAAGCGAGTTGGACTCTTCATCTCTGCTGGATCCCTCGCCGGACCTTTCGCGTCCATGACTAACAGCAAGATCCCTCGGTGGAGGATCCTCTTTCTCATCGAGGGAATCCCGTCTTGCGCGTCCGCGCTTTCTCCCTCTTTTTTTCTTCGTCTTCGACAAGGCCTATACTGACACGCTTCATCTCAACTCCTCTCAGTCATCCTTGCCATCGTGGTCTTCTTCTGTCTCCCCGATCGACCTCACGTCTCCAAGTATCTGAACGAGGAGGAACGAGTCATCGCTCTCACTCGACTCAACTCGGAGAACTTGGGAGAGAGCTCTGTTGGAATCGATAGGAAGGTCAGCCGACACTGACTGACTTTCATCAGCGCCTTCACCGACTGGAAGACTCATGCTGTCTCTATCGCCTACTCGTGCATGGACCTCGGTCTCGGATCCGTCTCTGCTTACCTCCCTACCATTATCAAGGGATTGGTATACACCAACGCTGAGGCTCGCTCAGGTCAGTCTCGCTCTTTTTTTTTCCGACGCGTCTCTTCCTCTCTGATCCTTCCTCTCCTTCCACTCCCCCATCAGCTCTACACCGTCCCACCCTATGTCGTCTTCCTCATATTCATGCTCATGGTCACCACCATTTCGGATCGATACCAGCAGCAAGCGATCCCAGTCATGATATTTTCTTCTCCTCGGAGTCGTGAACGTGAGCTCGTCTTCCCCTCGTTCTTCCCTTTGGTTCATTTTTCACCGCTAACCGAACTCTCAACTTCGCCCTCCGCTTCAGGGTCCCTCCTTCTCGGCGTCTTTCCTGTATGAGCAACGGAGGGGGCTGTTCGTGCTCGGTACCTCGGATGCTTCTGCGTCGTCGCTGCTGGATACACCGACATTCCTTTCACCATCTCTTGGTAGGCGGGGAACACTGGAGCACAAACTCAGAGGTAGGTTTTTCTTGGGAGTGAGTTGTCAGTCCTTTGATTTGCGCTTTCCTCCGCAACGCGTCGCCGCGTCTCTTTTCCAAAGTCGAAGTTGTGGACGAGCTGATCCGCTTTCCTTCTTACCGCATCTCAGTGCTCAACACCATTGAACAGTTCGTGCTCCGAGAACTAAGATTGACGTGGTGAACGACTAAGATTCGGCGGTTGGTTTTCGCAACACTCCTTAACTTTCTTGTTTTCGTCGCGTCGTGTTCGTCGTAGTTATCGAATTCCCTCTCCTTTCTTTCTTTCATTCATGAATACGATTGATGTGTCTTGCTCTGTATTGACTACTCAAAATAATGAATCGACTCTTCACTCTTCGAGCCAGAAAGAAGAGGAATGAAAGTGGAAGAGGGTGAGGAAGAAAGATGAAAGACGCGCCGTGATGGGTCGTCGAGCCGATACTCTTCACCATCTACAAAACCGAGCAGACCTCTGGCCTTTAATTTCTAAGAAGTTCGACAAAGAGCGCTGAAGATGTGGGACCAGGTTCAAGAGGGCAAAAAGAGGAGGCAGCGCGACGCGTCGACATGATCGTGATGTGACCGTGTCTTTCCTCTCAAGTGATCCACCAAGCAAAGGTAGAACATCGATCATGTGCTTCAATGCTTGAGAGAGAGCTGATGACGCTCTAGAGTGCGGGAGAAGCCTCTTGGCCTGGAGAGGAAAGGAGGGGAGGGAGGAAGGAACGGAGAGTCGGCTCCTAGAGCGGCTCAGCTCAACTGCATCAGAACGGTAAGCGAGGAGCTCTTTCCGGTCTGTAAAATCAAAGAGAGGCATGTGAGAAGATGCCTCCATGGATGAGAGAGAGGAAGAAAGCGGTCGATCGAGGACGCGACGCGTCTGGGGTTCAGAGGGCGAGGGAGGAAGAGAGAGCAAGAAATGGGGATAGACTTGAAAGGCACGATAGATGTTCTAACGTGAAGTCAGCCGTAGAGCATTGGTCTCCAAAGACACAAATGGACAACAAGAATCACGTCGTGTCGCGTCGCTTCTCTCGCCCTCGTCCTCGGCAGCTCCAAGGCCCATTTGCATCCACCCCTTCCTTGCCTACTGTACACTTGTACACCCGAGGCTCGATGCCATTTACGATCCAGACCTGGGACAGGGTACCCAGAGAGGGTGCAAAGCCAAAGGCAGAAGGAGGGTAGGAGCGAGAAGGAGACGACGTGAGCAAGAAGAGAGAGTAAACGGACGTATAGATACAAATTATATGGGAAGCGGATGTACACGGGAGCAAGAGGCAAACGAGATAGAAGTTGCAAAAAGAGCGACGGAAGAGAAGAGATAGGGGTGAAGAGAAGAGATGGGGGGGAAGAGACAAGCTCAGGTCGAAGACGACGGATGCTGGAGGGGAGAAAGACGAGGGAAGAAGGCATCGAAAGACGGGACGAGCGAGGGGGAGGGAGGGGGGAAGAAGGAAAGACGTGAGATGAAGCGTTCGACCTCGCCCCCTACTCCCAAGATGTGGGTTGAGAAAGAGATCAGGATGGAAGAAAGAAAGACGAGATGGAGGAGAGCGGAGAGGAACAGAAAAACAAAGAGGGGGAGGGGGAAGAAGGGGGGGAACTCACTCAATCATGCTCGAGCTCACCACCTCGCTCCCTTCCCTCTCCAAGCAGCCAATCCCGTCGCATCCATCCCGACCATTCCATTCCCAGGTTTTAACCAGACCAAATCATCCAGGAAAAGCTTGTATACGGACGCGAACGAGCCTTTGAGCGCTGTCCAAGGGGAGGAGAGGAGCAGTCGATGGAGAGGAGGGAGGGAGGGAGAAGCGACCGACGATGCCATCCACCAGCGAAAGCAGAGAGGAAGATCTCGTAGGGTTGGAAGGATGAGGAAAATGTTGAGCGGAGTAGGATTGAGCTTGTTGAGAAGAACAAGAGAGAGTAGGAAAGTCAGGTTCGATGCTCTTCCCTTCCCTCCAAGCTCAACTCGTTCCTTCCTTCCCTATTCCCCTTCCTTCTTTCTTCAGCTTGATCCATCCACTCACCGGAGATTGCATCTGCTGCGCAAACCATACCTTGATATGATTGGTGGAAGAAGTGAGAGGGACGGAAGGGAAGGGAGATGGAAGTTTGGGGAAGGGAGCGTTCTCTCCTCCCTCCTCCGCCTCTCCCTCTCCCCTCCCTTCCCTTTGGCGAGAAGAGGTTCCCAAAGGAGATTCCGAACGAACGAGGGATCGGACGAACGAGCTTGAAAGGGTAGAAAGTAGTTTGGTAGGTTGACTACTATTTGGTTACCCTCCCGAGCGGAGAGAGTAAAAACTTCACTTCGGGCGTGAGTTGGGAACCTATGTTGCTCGTTCCCCTCCTCTCCCCCTCGAGAGGTTCCCGAACGAGATCCGAGACGAACGAAGAGAGCTAGAGTCTCGAAAAGCTCACTCTCGGGTCGTTCGGGTTGAAAACTCTTCTCGAGCTCGTTCGGGGAGAGATGGATGAAAATTTGACCAAGCGAGGAGAAAGGGGAACCCTTCGAGCGAAAGAGCAAGAATCGAGACTGCGCTTCAAGGGGGAAGTCTACGAACGCGCTCAAACTCGCTCCTGGCTCGGAAGAAGGTCTAGTTGGAGAGAGTATACTCTCGGCGAGATCGAATCGAACCTGAACGAACGAGTCCGTTGGGTCGCGTCCTCTCTCCTCGCTCCCCCTCGAGTTCCCTCGTCGGCTCTAAGGAAGTGATCTATAGACATTCTAAAAATCTGCGAGCCGAACGAGTCTAATCTAATCTAACCGAATCCATACTTAACCTAGGCTATAAACAATGCTGAGTCAAACGAGAACTTGAAACCGAAACCTCCTCCCCCTCTTCCTCCTCTCCTCTTCTGCATGATTACGCCTTCTTGAATCCTTCCCTCCTTCCCTCTTTGTGAATGTGTTGGTTCGAAGAGTCTTTTAAGCCCTGAAAGCGACTCCCTCCCTGATCAACCTCTTCTCCTCTCGGAGCTCTTCGGATCGCTGCAACGAAAAAAACAAAGGCGACCGAATCAGTTCTAGTCTCCGAGCGTTCTCGTTTGAGATGAAGTACGGGACGAAAGAGACCAACCTTGATTCCAAAGTCATCCTCGAAGATGTAGAAGACTTCCTCGAGGGAGAGACCGGAGCTGAAGACGAAGGAAGATCAGCAAGGAGACGCGACGAGCGGGACGTGACGAGGGGAACGGGAGACTCACGTCTCAGGGTAGAAGAAGTAGCAGAAGAGGCACCCGAGGAAACAGAGTCCAGCGTAGAAACCGAACGCCCCGGCGGGAGTGATGGCTTCCACTGAGAGAAGGAACGGGAGAAGGGAGGGAAGAGTCAGGACGGGAGTGCGGAGGGAAGAGAAAGGCGAGGAAGCGAGAACGAACTGAGAGAAAGGAAGGTCGATGCGATAACGAGGTTGAAAGCCCAGTCTGAGGGAAGCGGAGAAGAGAAAGGGTCAGTTGAGGGGAAGGGAGGGAAGGAAGGGCGAAGAGACTCACTCGTCGCAGTGCACAGACTAGTTCCGATTCCTCGAACCTCAAGCTTGAAGAGCTCTCCCTGCAACCAAGGGATGTTACCAAGTCCAGTGGCGTAGGAAGCAGTGTAGGTGACCATCCAGCAGAGAACGAGGCCACTCCACTTGGTCGAATAGTCGGATCCTTCGCGAAGAAGACCGCCTGTCGAGAGGGTGAGGTCTAAACCGAAGCGAAACGGGGCGGAGGAGAGGAAAGAGTCAGCGAAGGAGTAAAAAGAGGGACGAGCAAGGAAGGCAGACTCACAGTGGAACGAGATCGAAGCGAGGATGAGGGAGATCGCCATTCCAGGAGCCGAGAAAATCATGACCTTCCTTCGTCCGACGGGATCGACCATTCGAAGTGCGATGCAGGTGAAGATGAAGTTGACGGAAGCGATGATGAGACCGGTGGCGGTAGGGTTGTCGAACCCAACGGCTTTGAAGAGGGTAGCGGAGTAGTACATGAGCGTGTTGCTTGAAAAAGAAAAGGGAAACGAGCAGGTCAGCGAAAGTTCTCAACTCGACGCGTTCGCCTCCGAAGACACGACCAAAGCCGCTTCTACTCACAATCCACAAAGCTGTTGGAAAGCCTGCAATCCACACCCAACGATCAAAGCCCTCCTGTTCCCACCCTTGAGCACCATGCTTCCCAACCTCTCTCCAAAGCTCGTCCTCTCCATGACTCCTCGACTCTCCGCCACGCTCCTCTCGAGGACATCCAGCTTCCTCCTCACTTCCTCCTCGCTAGCCTTCGCATAGATCTTTTTCAAGACGACCAGGGCCTCGGCGTGCTTGTTCTGCTTGAGGAGGATCCTAGGCGATTCGGGGAGCCAGATGAGGAGGAGGAGATCGATGAAAGCTGGGACGGCTCCGAGACCGACCATGTAGCGCCAGCCGCCTGCGACGTTGGCGAAGGCGGCTCCGATACCGTAGGCTACGACTTGACCGAGAGTGATGGCGACGACATTGCTGTTGGGGAGAGAAAAGAAAGGAAAGGGAGAGGACGGTTAGGTTCGAGCGAAGGAGGAGAGCGCTGCTGGTGAGGGAAGGGGGAGGAACGAACATAGTGACACATCGACCTCGCATCCTAGTAGGAGAAAGCTCTCCGATGTACAAGGGAACGATACAGGCGGCGATCTGTAATGGACGAGGGAAGACGGAACGAGTGGAATCAGCGAGTGGCTTCGTTCGACCCGCTTCCTACTGAGGCGACGGCGAAAACAGAGAAGGTACTCACACCAACACCCCACCCGATGACGAATCGACCTCCAATCATACCCCAGACGGAGTGAGAAACGGCTGTGAAAGCAAAGGAAGAAGAGGCGGAAGGTCAGCACGAGCACAAAAAGAACGCGTCTCGGTTCTTCGTCTTCGTCGAACGTACCTTGTCCGACTGCCCCGGCGATAAAAATGACGTTGGCGACGGAGAGAACCCTGAAGTACGAACGACCGAGAGAACGAGAACGAGAACGAGAACGACAGTCAGCGTACAGTCAAGTGAACGACTGAGAGAACGGCGACGACGTGCGGAAATGAGAACGAACCACTTCCTTCCGATAACATCTGATCCGATTCCAGCAGCGAGACCTCCCATGAGGGCTCCGAGAGTGGTAGCAGACGTGATAAGTTCCTGTGCGGACGAAAGGAAAGGGTCACGAACGGAGAGGAGGTCAGCTTCGTCGAACGTCAAGACTTCAGAACGCGACGAGAAGAGTCGAGCTGTCGAGGAGGAACTGACCTTCTGTCCGTTAGAAAGGACCTCAGGTCCGAGATCGCCTCCGATGACGACCAGAGTTCCGGAGATGACTGAAGAGGAAAGAGAAGACGAGGGGAGAGGCGAGGGAGGGTCAAACGCGGTTCGTCGAAAGAGGTTTTGTACCTCAGGACGTGAAGAAATGAAGACGTGAAAGATGGCTAACCTCCAGTGTCGTATCCTGTAATGAAGAACAAAAAAAGAGGGGAAGGGAAGTCAGAAAGAAGTCGAAAGAAGGGACGTGCGAGCTCGAACTCGACTCCGACGCGAAGGAGCGACGAAGGGGTGAAGAAGCCACTCACCGAACAGGAGTCCAGCGATAGCAGCAGCAAAGATGACTCCCCAGACGAACCAGGTAACACTACAGACACCCAACGGGAAGCAAAGAAGAAAGTCAGCTCTTCAGTCGCGTTCAGAACCGCCGCAGCCTCCCCCCTTCCACGTCCCTCCTCCCTCCCCCTCCCAAAAAAAAGACTTCAGACTCGAAGAGATGAAAAGTTTAACTCACGTCTCCTCTCCTTCCGCAATCACATCGCCTTCATCGACCTCCCTCCCTCCGAGATGCTGATCGATCCTGGCTCCCTTCCTGATCCTCTCCTCCTCCTCGTCCGTCCTGAGCTTGACGGCGTCTCTGGCCGACAGACTTTCCTGGGAACCCGCCTGCTGGTTCATCCCGAGGGTGGTTGTAGTGTTGTTGTTGGTGTTGTCGTTGTCGATCTTGATGAGATCGTCCTTGGTTGTAGAAGGGGTAGGAGAGACCGACATTCGTTTAGAGAGGGATTCGAATGGGGCTGAGCTGGAGGGTTGAAGGGGTTGGGGTGTGGTCTGGTTTGGTTTGGGTTGGTTGGTTGTTGAGTTTGAAGTTACGGGGGTGTTGGATAGGAAGTTGTTAATACGGTCGGGCTGGGGAGGTGGTGTGGTTGCTTCCCCTGCGATGCGAGAGGGAAGGAAAGGAAGAGAAGATAAGGAACGGGGTCAGAGTTGGGTTGAAACACTAGAGAGGCAAACTGGAGAGATGGAAGGAGCGGAAAGAACAAGCGGACGTACCTGTGAGTCTGGAGATGAAGAAGATACCGAGTATCAAGACGACGAGGTGAAAACGAGTCGCGTGGAAGGGTAAGAAGAGAAGGAAGGGAGGAAAACAAGAAGCGGGTCGGAAGGAGGTCAGCTTTCTCTTCTCCATTCCTAAAGGAAAAGAAGGTTAAATCTCACGTTGTGTGCTGATGAAAGCTGGTTACTGAACATAAACCAAGGGGTGGTCGTTCAAGGTGGGAACAGGTGCAGGAGCTCTGGGAGGGGAGGGGGAGGGGAAGGAAAGAGGGAAGAAGAGGAGGACCAGGCGGACGTGAGCGCTTCGTTCCTTCTCTGCTTCGTCTCGAGACAGCAGATGGAGCTGAAAGGAAGGTTTTACTTACAGGCTCGATTAAGGATGAGGATGTCTTCTAGGGGAGGAAACGAGATGGAAAAGTCTCTGAGAGGGAAGGATGCGGTTGGGGAGAGGACAGAAACCGTCGACGTCGAGGCTTGAAATGGAAGAAGAACCCTCGTGCCGTCGTCGTCAAGGAGCCGTAGAGCTCTCTTCGGATGTAGAAGCATGCGCTGGATATCCAGGGAATGTAGACGATTTGAGTCTATCGTGTACGATAGAGATATTTCCAGAAAATCTGCCTCTTCGAGCGTTGCCTACCTCGGGACTCGACCTCCTTCCCTCCGCGTCCGCTCAATGAGCTCGTTCCTTTTCGTTCGAACTCCCTAACCACCAGCTTCAACATCCACGCATCTCTCTCATATCCTTTCTTCGCTTCGGGCACCACCCTCTGTAGCAGCTCCTCTAAATTCAAAACACCCGACTTCTCTCGGAGGCACCTCAAACTCATTCCCCTCGTCGGCTTCTTCGATCTCTTCTCCTCCTCGATCTCTCCTTCCTTCCTTCCTTCCTCTCCAACCCTCCCCAAAAGAGACTAGTCTCCAACGACCACCTTCAACTTCGAGCACCTCGATAGGGAGCTCTTCTTCACGCGTAAGTTCTGATACAGTTCAAATCCCAGCTTTTCCAACGGTGTGTGCAGGAAATTGAGCTCGAAAGCTGACCCGCATTCCGACGCACGTCCTCTTCCCCCCCCCCCCCCCCCCGTCCTTCTTTCGCTCCCTCTTCGCTTCCCAAACACCTTTCAGCAACAACACGCACCCTCGGAACGTCCTCCCTGTACATATACATCCACGCGTCTCTCGATCTTTGAGGTCGTGATCCCTTTTCTCCGCCATTCGTCCCTCCTTGCCTCGAAGGAGAACTCCCGGACTCGACATGCCTCGCATTCAACTCGACACCTCGGCCTCGCCTCGAACGGCTACCTCGGCCTTCTCGCCTTACCTCCCTTCGCCGAACACAGCGTCCACCTCCCGTCGTTCGTCGACCTTCTTCCCGAGCTCGTCCTCCTCCCTCCCCTGGCCGCTCTCCCTCCCCAAACGAAAACTGCTCACCCTCCTAGGATTGACCGTTTTCGTACTCTTCCTCTTGGGATTCAACTCGTCCGGACAGAGCGGACTCTTCGCTTGGGGCAGAGGCAGGAACAGAGTCCCGGAGGGAGAGTACGACCCTCACGGAAGCGGGGAGGGAGCAGACCATGACGAAATTGGAGGCGGCAAGGGAGTCGTCCTGCCAGTCGATTTGGAAGGCGTTGGGACAGAGCTGGAGGCTGAGCTGGGATTGCTGGCTAGTCAGACTGGTGAGTGCATTCTTCTCTTTCCTTTTTGCGGCAGGGGAGCAAGGGAGGAAGGGAGGGAAAGAGGGAAGCTCGCGTTCTTGGCGGCTTCCTTCCGCGTCGCAGAGAGCTTTTTCTCGTTGAAGCACTCCTTCCCTTGTACTCTAAAACTATCCTTCGATCCTTCTCTAAGGCCTCTCTCTTTCGCCGAGCGAAATCTAAGCTTCAGAAACTGACTTCCCGTCCCTTCTCCCTTCCCTTCCCTCCCTTCCCTGCCCTCTCCCGTTCCTTCATTCATCCAGGCTCCCTCCCCGTCGAAGATCTTCCCCACCTCACTCCCGAATCCCTTCAAACTCAACTCACCTCCCTCATCTACTTCCTCGCCGAAGGAGGAATCGTAGCGCCCAACCTCGACACCTCCAAGGAGGTCACCGTCGACACTCTCCTCGACGCATCGGATCCGGATTTGCCTAGTACGGCTGCGTTCAAGAAGGCTGAGCCTGGGTGGGAAGCCTACGTAGAGAAGAGGTATCCGTTGGTTATCTTCTCGAAGGTGAGTTTTGGGTTCTGAATCGGGAGGGAGGGAAAAGGGAAGAGAGGAAGGGACCGCGTCGAGGGTCGGTCGTTGTTGTTTCGTTCGTTTCGCTGACTTTCTCGCTGCATTGTGGTTCCTTTTTGTGTCGCAGTCTTTCTGTCCCTACTCTCGAAAGGCAAAATCCATCATCTCGTTCCTCAACCCTTCTCCAGCTCCCCTGATCATCGAGGTGGATCTTCGACGTGCGTTCGAAACCTCTTCCTCTCCTCTTCACCTACCGCAACCCTCCCAGACCGACATTCGCTCGACCCTCCTCTTGAACTCCTGCTGACGCTCTTCTCTTCTCCCGTTGATCTTCACAGCCGACGCCCGTCCCCTCAAATCTCTCCTCACCCACCTCACCTCTCGCTCGACCTTCCCCAACATCCTCCTCGGCTTCGTTCCTCTAGGAGGAGGAGACGAGATCGAACTCCTCTTCGCCGAAGGTGGACTCGGCAAGAAGTTCAAGAACGCAGGTTTGAGAGTCAACGCTTGATCTCTCTCTTTCGCTTCACGGACGCGTCCCTTCTCTCTGTTTCTCTCCTCTCTTTGTTCTCTCTTCGTTTTTTGTTCATTCTTTTGTTTGGGACGTCCTTTCTGTTCTCCCGTTGCTCTTTGCATATGCCCCATCCTATCCTACTTACCCACCCCATCTCGACCTGTTCTTTGGCTTGATTCCGTTTCGATGCATCGTCCTTCCGTTGATCCTGTCGTTCGCGACGCGTTCCTCTTCCTTTTCTTCCCGAAGATCTTCCTCAGCTCGGCTACATCTCTACCGATTCTGTAGATCTACGCCGAGAAGCTCTGACCTCTCAAACAAAACAGAAGAAGCGACCAAAATCGAGACGGGTAGCTCTTACCCGATTTCTTCCCTCCCTCCCTCTGACCTGTCCTTCCCATCGCTCTTCTTCTCCTCAACACCCACCATCTCTCTCCACCCCCAAATACAAACCCCCAGCCATGAGCTTCACCTACCCAACTCCCGAAGAACTTCTCTCGCCTGCTTCTTGGAACCTCGTTCGTCCCTTCGGATCGATCCGATCTCTCTCGAGAGCTCAACAACTGCTCTGCCCTTCGACCCTTCCTCTTGCTGTTCGCTCACTTCCCTCGCTTTCCTTTGGCTGAAACAGGTCAAGGACAAGTTCTCAGCTCACGCTCTCAAGACTCTCGCCAACCTCATCGAGTTTACTTTCGTGAGTCCCAGCACTATCAAACTCAAACCAAACCAAAAAAAGAAGGGGGTCGAAGCTCACGATCGTTTCCTCCTTCCCTCCCTCCCTCTCTCCCAACCCAACCTGCTCCTTCCCGTCTCCCCTTCTTCTACTTCTTCGTACCCCCAGGACCACTGCCTCCCTGCCGAGCACCTCTACCACTCCCAACTTCCTGAAACGACCGCTCTCGGACGATGGACCGTAGTCATCCCCATCATGGAGGCGTTGAAGATCAAGGCGAAGGAGAAGGGGCTTTGGAACTTGTTTTTGAGCGAGAGGAGCTTGGGTGGGGGTGGGTTGAGTAATCTGGAGTGTGAGTGAGAACGAACGAACGCAATTGGGGTGTTGGGGAGAGGGAAGAGAGGAGGAGAGAGAGAGAGTGCGTGCGATGCTGACCGTCTTTCTCGTTCTATTGCTGTTGTTGGTTTCGCTTTGGCTTGATGTTGGGGGTGCATAGATGCTGTAATGTGTGAGATTATGGGAAGATCTCCTTTGATTACTCCTCAGGCGACGGTTCGTTCCATCTCTTCAACTTCCCTCCCTCCGAGTCGTGTATCGTCTCGAACTAACCTTCCATTTCGTCTTCGACCATTTTCAGAACTGTTCTGCTCCCGATACCGGAAACATGGGTACGCCTCTACCTTTTATCGCAGCATCAAAGAACGTCTTTCTGATCTTCGTTGGCCCTACTCGCTGCAGAACTCCTCGCTCGATACGCGTCGCCTGAGCAGAAGGCTCGATGGCTCACTCCTCTTCTCGAAGGCAAGATTCGATCTGCTTTCGCTATGACCGAGAAGGGAGGTAAGTACCCTCACCTGTCATCTCCCAGTCCGTTGCTTAAAGAAGGAAGGGTCGATCTGACCTCGCTCGCTTTCCTCGTTCGTTCTCCTCCAGTTGCCTCCTCCGACGCGACCAACATCCGAACCTCCATCGTCCGAGACGGAGATCACGTCGTCGTCAACGGCTCCAAATGGTGGATCTCAGGATCTGGAGATCCTCGATGCAAGCTTCACCTCGTCATGGGCAAGAGCGATCCCAACAACACCAACCCTCACCGACAGCAGTCGATCGTGATCATCCCTTCCGACACCCCTGGAGTCAAGATCGGACGTAAGATGATGGTTTTTGGATGGGACGACGCGCCTGAAGGTGAGTTCGAGGACGTTCCCATCGACTAGACGTCGAAAACTCAAGCTCGCAACCAGCCCTCCCTCGTCCTTGTCGAGCTTTTGGAGCTTCGTCTCCTGAACCAGCCACCCGATTACGAGCCTAGTCTACTCCGTGACTGACGCTCGTTCGTTTTATTTGGATCTAACTTCAAGGTCACTGCGAGGTCACCTACACCAACGTCAGGGTTCCTCTCTCCAACATCGTGGGAGGTTTCGGACGAGGATTCGAGATCATCCAGGGACGACTGGGTCCAGGAAGGATCCACCACTGCATGCGATCCATCGGAATGGCTTCTCGAGCTCTCGATCTCATGGTCGAGCGCGTCACCGATCCAGGAAGGAGAACCTTCGGAAAGATGCTCGTCGAACATGGTTCGTTTCTCTTTCTCTCTCTCTTTCGCCTTTGTGTTCCAACTAACCTATCTCTGACTTTCCCTCTATTCACAGGAACCGTCCTCTCCGACATCGCCAAATCGAGGGCTGAATTAGAAGGCGCGCGTCTCCTCGTAATCGCCGCTGCGAACCAGGCAAGTCTTTCTCCCTTCTCGCCCTCTTTATCTAGAGGCTCTAGCTAACATCTACTTTTACCCTTCTCATCTAGATCGATCTCGTCGCCGCCAAAGGAGCGATGAAAGAGATCGGAATCGCCAAGGTTCGTTCGACTCTCCTTTCTTCCGTCTCGACGCGTCGACCTCTCCTGACCTTTCTCTCACTCACTCCTCTTCCTTGTTCAGTTCACCGTGCCCAAGACCGCCGGCCTCATCCTCGACCGAGCGATTCAATCCTTCGGAGCTGAGGGAATCAGTCAAGATCAACCTTTGGCGTACTTCTGGGCTTCGCTTCGAAGTGAGTCGCGTCTCTCTCTTCCTTCCTTTCCTCTCCCTCCCGACTCGAACTGATCTGGTTCGATCACGTCCTACCTCGTCCATGCAGCCCTCCGACTCGCCGATGGACCCGACGAAGTCCATCTCGCTCAGATTGGAAAGACCGAGTCGAAGAGGAAGGATCAGATCCGAGGGTGGAGGGCGAGGGTTGACCTCAAGGAGAAGGAGCTCCTTCGATCAAGGGCGAAGCTTTAGGAAATTTGATACGGAGGAAGCTTTCAAAGTAGCTAGTCGATTTTGATGAGCAGTAACGTCCAAGCTGGGAAGGGGGAAGCAAGAGCTCTTCGTGAAAGGAGAAAGGGGCCAGGAACGATTTCTTGGTCGTCGTTTCGAACCGACTTTTCATTTCCGGCCAACCATCACCTCCTCCCTGAAAGTCTTTGGGATCAAGCTGAAAGGTGAGTAAATCAATCTTCGGGCTCACTCCGAGGTGACACTCTCCGACTCTTTGGTCTCTCGCTGGCTCGAGACGTTCAAATCGCAACGCACGATATCACCGTCCTTCGATACACTACCTACGATCCCAACCAGGTGAGTACACAGTTAACGGGAAGGGAATCGATCTCTCTGCATCTCTTGCTGATCAATCCCCTTGATCGCGACCTCAGATCGTCGGCTTCTCTCGATGGAAGAACGCGTCGTCTCGTCTTCGACTCGCTCGAGAACCGTCCGACGTCCCCGTTTTAGTCGTCTTCATCGTGGTCTCAGCTTTCTTCCGGCCCAAATCTCTGGGGGAGAGAAGAGGGGATCGACCGGTCCTTCCAAAGGGCACAACTTCGACCTTTTCTTTTTCCCTTTTGCACTCACGAATCGGTTCTCGATCCGCTTTGAGGTCCTTCTATTGGTCTAGAACTCATCGTCTGACTCCTTTTTCTATACGCCTTCATCATAGCCAGTTTGTTCTCTCCGTTCGCAACGCGTCCCGGTTTTTCTCTTCGTTTCGTCGCGGTTCACTTCAGTTCTTGTTTTAGTCCTTGGCTCACCTCATTTTTTTTCTCCGGATAAGGTATCTCACAAGAGAGTAAGTTCAGAGCCTCCGAGCGAGAGATCGAAAGCGAAGCAGAAGGGCTAAATTGACCTGTGACGGCGAAAGCGTTGTCGTTGCTCGTTCGAATCAAAGCTTGTTCGCTTCATTCACATCGTCATTCAATGATTGGCGCCCCCAGTATGCAAATAGTAATCACGATAGTGTTATCGAGAGAGGGTTCCGCCTTTCAAGTCAAAAAAAGAAGGAGGAAAGGCGACGCGGCGGCAAGAAGAACAAAAGCGAGCGATGAAGCAGGGAGGGGTATGGGAAAAGTGCAAGAGGTACGAGAAGGCATTAAGTAAACAGGGGGGAGGGCTTGGTGGTTAATGTGGGTGTCTGCGAAGTCGGAAAAGGACCGAAAAAGCGTCAGCTCGCTGCCAGGACGAACTCGACGAAACGACGACGACACACCCAGTTTCACTCCTTCCTGTGAAAGAGTTTTCGAGAAAGAGCGTAGAGGAGTTTCAGCTCCTCCTTCTGCGCTGAGGTTTCAAGAAGCTTGATTCGTCGTTGATGCCTCTCGAACGCTCCCACGACAGGGCTTTGGATCTTCCTCTTGACGGTGAGAGTTTCGTCGAGGACGACCGATCCCCAAACCGAGAGGGGAGTCGGTCCGACCCATCCAGCCAGCTGAGAGAACAAAAGGAAAATGATCCTGCTTCAGCGGTACGAAGAAGAAGCTCGACGCGCTTGACGAAGAGAGAGAAAAAGAAAGAGAAAGAGAAAGAGAAAGAGAAAGAGAAAGAGAAAGAGAAAGAGAAAGAGAAAGAGAAAGAGGAGGAGGACTCGAGGAGGAGGAGGACGCGACTCACAACGAAAAGAGCGCTGACGATGATAGGAAGTGACTTCACTCTGTCGGCTCCAATCCTCTGGGCCTCAAGAGTCATTGTTCCTCGTCGAGTGTGCCTTCTGACGAGACGGCCGATCTCTACGGCGGCGTTGGGTTTCTCTGGCTCGGGAGCGATGAGGAGGAAGACGTCGAGCGGATCCAGATCTCGAGTGTCGTATCCTGCTTGCCAGAGGTATTCGAAGAGAGTGAGAGTAGCAGTTCGATGGTTTCCGTCGACGAAGGACTGATCGTGTCTGTGAAGGAGGACGAAATGGACGCAAGTCAGCGACGAGAGGAAGAAATCTCGAGCTTCAGACAGCAACCTCTCGGCTTCCTTACCGCAGACGTAGGAGCCGAGGACATCACAGTCAAAGGGGAAGAGCAAGGTTATGCGAACCTGATGGTCAAAGCCTTCTCTGCGACAGCCTCCGAGTCCGCGACGAACGCCTACAGAGAGAGAAAAGCAGAAGACGCGAGTCAGTCCAGACGGCCAAGACACAAGTGAATCGACTGCAATCAAGATGCTGACCAGTTTCGACCAAGGAGTATCGGGAGTCGAGTACTTGTGACCGACGTGAAGTCGAACTGGTGGCGACGAGGACAAAATCGGGGGACCGTGTCTCGACGCGATACTCGTCCCGGAATCTGCGAAGAAGAGCGTCAAGAGAGGGAAACGGAAACGTACGTCAGTAAGAGCGTCAAATGGTTGGAATAGAAACGAGGGAAGGTCGATAAACTCGAGGGGGAAGGCAGGGGGAGGAAAAACGAGGCGAGCTCACCTCTCGTGCTCCCGTTGGTGACGAAAATGTTGAGCCTCTTGAGTCCACCTCCTTGTTGTTTCCCATCAACGCATTCCGTAGCAGGCCAGGTGGTAGGTTCATCCGAGAAAAGATGAGTTGTGTATCGGTTGATGTCGTAAGAGGGAGAACGAGACGATCCTCCGCCTTCGGTCGGGCGGAGAGGAAGTCGGCGAGCTTTTGGTGGTAGAGCGAGAAGGAGGGAGATACCCATGAAGCTGAAAGGCAAGCAGAGTCCAGGAATCAGTTCAGCTAGGTTGTATGCGAAAATAAGAAGGGTGAGTGCGACGTACGAAGGGAAAGAGCCTTCTCCAAAGCGGGCGAGGGGGAAGTGTTGACCTTTTTCGAAGCGACGGTTCCCTTCTCGTCTGTCTCATTCTGTCCCTGTTCAGGAGCGAGAGTCGTATGAGGTGAAAGGGGACATACGAGTACCATCTCGATGTGAAAGTAAGACCGAAGGAGGGAAAGAGGGAAGCGAAGGGGAAGGGAGAGGCTGAAGAGGGACGGGAGGGGAGGAGGGAAGGTGGTCGTGAGCGAATGACTCAACAGGCGGAGGCTGAAACGTCTTCTGAAGTCTGGAATTTCGGAGGTCGAAAGAAAAATTGCAACCAGTAGGATCGGCGAAAGAGAGGAGAGGAGAAGACAGTTTCGACTCGCCAGTTCAGATCGCAATTTTCGTGAAGTTCGTGAAGACTGTCAGCAGTCCAGAGGCTCGAGCTCGTCGAAACGCCACCCTGCCGGGTCTTCCTTCCCTGTGAAAGAAAGAAAAACCCGATCAGCGGCGTCACTCAATCAGAGGGAAGAACGATAAAGGTGGCTGGAAGGAGATACGCTCTCAGCTATGTACGCCGAGAGGAATCGTTGACGCGTCGAACCAAATCGGGGAAAGAGCCATGATATCGAAGCGAATCCAGACGAGAGCAAAATTGGGCGATGCAAAGAAGTTTGTAGAGTTTGTAGATGAAGAGCGGGCGTATGAAAGGAGGAACGAGAGATGCACGAGAGGGAAGGCTTGAAGAGAACGAAACGAAGACGAAAAGAGAAGAAACTAGCTCGAAGTAAAGAGGAACAGTAAAAGGGTAAATTGGGATAGATAGAGACGGAGATGAGCAATCAGACAGTCCTCTGCGAAGATCCAGTTCCCCTGGGATGGTTGTAGACGAGAGGAACCATGAGAGGGTGATCTCGGATTTGCGTCCAGAGTTTTCGCCATTCGAGTTGATCTCCCTACGAAACGAGAAGTTTTACAAAATAATCAAAACAATGTCAGCTGGGGGTTCGGAACGCACAGATCGAGAGGGACGATCGAGAAGACGAGGCGAAGAGAGCTCAACGACGACCAAAAACGACGCGGCTCTCCCTCGTTCTACAAAACTCACCTTAGTCCTCTTCATGACTACCAAACTACGCAGCTGAACTCCCGAATCTCCACCGGCGTTGTGCTCCACCACCATCGCTCCATCCAACAACTGCTTCCTCGAATCCCTCAACAAGAACTTGATCCTTCCTCCCACCTCAACTCCGTTCGAATCCTGTCCCATCCTCGCTCCACCACCGTTCGGCGAAGCTGCCGAAGCAGGGTCGTCGTCTTCCGAAGAATAGAGAGGGAGGTAGATGGGTGCTGAGTCTGGGTAGCGGCCGATGAGGTCGAGGAGGATGGGGAGGATCACGGAGGGTGGGTGTTCGGAGTAGCATCGAGTGAGATTGGGGATCTGACGGGATTGGCCGTTAGAGGTCCATTGTGTCTGAGTGAAGAAGGAGAGATAAGAAGAATGGAAAGTGAGCTTGGAGATGGAGGAAGAGGAGCGGAGAAGGGAGATAGAGCGACGAGGGAATCGACGCGTCGAGAGCTCCGCTCGCTCACGAGGGAGACAGAGTGAGAGCCAGACTCACCATCATTCCGAACGATTGAGTCATAGCTGCTTCGTAAGTAGCACGAGGAGGAGCTCGAAGAGTGGGGTCGTCGTCCTCGTAGTCCATATCCTCGTCCATCGAAGAAGCTGTCGAGTGCTGCTTCTGTCGCTGAGAAGCCGAATGAGCTTGGGAAAGGGCGACGCTGAGACGGAAAGCACGTTAAGGAAGATCAGTAAAAGCTCTACGTTATCACTGGAAGGAACAGGAAGATGAAGAAGGGCTCACGAGACGGAAACAGCGGGCTCAGTGATTTCCATCTCTCCAGACTCGACCATTCCGGTGAGAAGGGTTCTCGCTCGAGACTCAGCACCCAGACGTTGACTTGGCCTGTAAGATGAGAGCGAGGAGAGCGAAACGTGTTTGGGTCAGCAAACGGGGAGGAAAGAAGGGAAGGTCGAAGGGCGAGAGGAGGACGAACCGTTGGTGCAGCCAAGGGTGTCGCCAGAGCTCTGGAACCGTTATCCTCTTCTTGGGATCGACCTCGAGAATGCGTTGAATAATATCTGACAAGACCGAAGGTTTAAGTTAGCTCGAGCAAGCGAGGGAAAGGCGGAGGAAGGAAGAGTGCTCACCGAGAGCTTTGTCGCCGAGACGGGTCCAAGGAGCGACAGTTAGCAGCTCTCCGGTCAGGTAGGCAGCAAATTCGGGAGAGTATGAAGTTGGTTCGTCCCAAGGAGTGTCTGTAAAGGTATCGAGGGGAGACAGGAAGTCAGTCGACGCGTCGATGAGCAGGAAGTAGAAGAACGAAAAGAAACGACTCACTTCCACAGATGAGCGTGAAGAGAACGATCCCAGCTCCCCAAACGTCTACAGGTTCGGCATGGTAGTTTCCGGAGTCGTTGAGCTAGAGGAGAGCATCGAGAGATGGTCAGCTTCGAACGAGACACTCCAGCGAAAAGAGGAAAATCGAACGAACCTCGGGAGCGATGTAAGGCAGACTTCCACACCTCCCACTCAGTGTACGCTCTTGACCGTTCAGCCGAAAGACAGAGCAGAGCCCGAAGTCGGAGATCTTGAGGTTTCCTGATAGAATCGAACCCGAAGAAAATGCAAGGTCAGCGGAGCTTGAGAGGAGACGCGCCGTGAAAGGAAAAGGACGGACCACCACCGTCGAGAAGCAGGTTTTCGGGTTTGATATCCCGATGGGCTACTCCCTTGGTGTGAATGAACTCCTGCGAGGGTCGAGAAGGAAGGAAGAGAGGGTCAGATAGCCTGGAGGCGAAGAGAGATGTGGAATGGGAGGACGAGGGAGGGAGGAAGGCCAGAGATGCGAACGAACGATTCCAGCCATGAGTTGATAGAAGAAGAAGTGGGCACAATCGTCGTCTACTCCGAGATCGGGAACTGTAAGGGAGGCAAAGAGTCAGTCCAACGCAGTGAGCTTGAGAGAAGAAGGAGGAGAAGGAAACGAGCTCGAGCTCAACATCCACCTCCTTCTCTCGTTCCTTCTCGTTGCCACGGCCAGACTCCTTCTTTTTCATCCAACACAGACTTCTTCCCAGTCTCTGACTCCACGATTTCAACCTATCCCACCAGCAGAGGAGGCGCTTGAACTCACCGATCTTATCGAACAAGTCTCCCATCGACGCATACTCGAGAAGCATGAACAACCCAGGGATGAACTCTCCTCCTTCCTCCACCAGAACCGCATCGAAGAACTCCAAGACGTATTGATGCTTCATCATCCTATGAACTTTGACCTCCTTCTCTAGTTCTTTGCGAGACGGACGACCTGCTGCTGGAGCTGTGAGGTTGATGACTTTGACGGCCGCGACCTGTTCTGTTTTCGAGTTGATGCCGAGGTAAACTCTGGGGAAAAAAATCGGCGAGGAAGGGTCAAGGCATGAGTAACTAGCTGAGAGATAGCTCCCTGAGGAACAGAGGAGTCGCGAGGAAGAGAGGGTGCAGAGGTGGAAGGAAGAGAAGGAAGGGAAGATCGAGCTCACTTTGAGAACCCTCCCCCTCCAATCTGCTGGCGAACCTCAAAGCCTCGAACGTTCTGGAACTTGCGACCTCTGGATTGACTACTCGACATCGAAGAAGAGAGGGAGAAGAGGGAGGGTGTTTGGGAAAGTGGGATTGCTGGAGGTTTGAGGGCAGAAGAAGGGAAGGAGAGGCGCGTCGATTCGATTCGAGCGATTAGGCCGAGGAGAAACAATTTCAGCCCGTTTAAAGCTCACCTTTCCCTCTCCTTCCTCCCAACGACCAGCACACAAGCAAACGCTTAGACATCTCTCGAAGACCCCTCTCCATCCTAGTACACCCTCGATTCGGCGGAAAATCTTCTCGAATGGCTTCCACTCTCGCTTCGACGAGTGCGAGCTCAAACGAGTCGAGCTCAACTCCTTCCTCCTCCCTCCCTGCTCCTCTCCTTTGCGCCCAATGCAACATCGTTGCTTCCAAATACACCTGCCCAGCTTGCTCCTTCAAGTCATGCGTAAGCCCTGCCATTCTCCCATCTCCAAATTCTCTCTCGTCGCTGACTTTCTCGCTCCTTCTTCCTCTTTCAGTCCCTCGTCTGCTCCAACCTGCACAAATCCACTCCTCCCACCTGCTCAGGAATCCGTAATCCAGCCGCCTACGTCCCCATGAACGCCTACGCTTATCCAGCCATGGTCTCCGACTACACCTTCCTCGCAGGAATGTCGAGAAAGGCAGACGAGTTCGCCCAAGGAGGGAAGGAACCTCCTCCAGCTTCAGCTTCGGCAGGCAGTCAGGTCGGAGGGACAACGCCTGGAGCTGCTTCGGGTGGGAAGTTGGATCTGTTGAAGAGGAAGATGAGGGAGGTGGGGTTGGGAGGGTGTAGGTTCTTGAGTGAAGGGATGGAGAGGAGAGGGAAGAACCAGACGAGGTTTCAGGCGAAGTGAGTAGAGCTCGACCACTCTGTCCTTCGTTTCGTTATTGTGCTCTTGCTGATCTTGTCCTTGACGTTCACTTCGTTTCTTAGATCTCAATCCGTTCTCCTAACAGTCTCTGTCGCTCCCTACTCGCCAACACCTCCAACCTCCAAACCCCAACCCGTCCTGCACCACTCTCTCCCTCTCTCAACTCCTCTCTCCTCCCTACTTCCCAAAGACCTCCTAACAACACCCACACCAGCACCAGCACCAGCATCAGAGTCCGAACTCCCTCCGTCCGAACCCTCCTCCGACTCGTCCCTATCACCTCCCTCAGAACAATTCTTCTTCCTCCTCCCCCATCCAACCTCCCATCCCTCCGCTCCCAAATTCTACCCTCCCATCTCAACCTCACCCTCAACTTCAACCCTCCAATCCTCCCTCCGGCATCGCTCCTTCCTCGAATGGCCCGAATTCCTGTACCTTTCCAGCTCCGAACTCACAACCCTCCAATCCCTCGAACCCTCGCGATTCATCGAAGTGGACGACGCGGAGGAGTTCGTTTCGGAATCAGTCGAGTACGAGGGTCCCTCCTCGAGCCGAGGTGGAAGAGGAGGGCATGGGGGACGAGGTGGACGAGGTGGTGGAAGAGGAGGAGGAAGGGGCGGGAGGGACGGTGGGAGCGGGAGGGGACGCGACGAGGAGGAGGAGGGAGGGGAGAAGAAAAAGATGAGGGTTTGGGGACAACCTTCTGCTTCTTCTTCTACCACTGCTCCTTTGACTGAGGCTGGCGGAGACGCGGCAGAGGGTGAAGGAGGAGGAAACATGGAAGTCGACGTCGACGAGCAGCCTCGTCCCACCGTCGCTGCTCCTCCCGCTTCAGCTCCAGGACTGGGAGGAATGCTGGGTGGGTACGGCAGTGATTCCGACGATGACTGAAGGTCTGATCGATGTAGTTCCTAGTCAATCTTCGATTCAAGGCTCGTTTGGTTTTGCTTCCTCGGGCGAAGGCAAGGCGCAAGAGGGAGAAGAAGTCCTTGGAGAAGACGCGTCGTCGAGCGAAGACGGATCCGCGGAGATTAGGAAGAAGGAGGATCAAGAGAATCGGCTTGGGACGATGAACAAAAAAAAAAGGAAAACAAGATGTACGGGAAGAGGGTGGACGTGGACGCTTGTGGTAGAACTCTACCAACGCGAACGAAAACCGAGTCGAAGAGAGTTGCGAGGATGAGTTTGTGTTTGTCTCTTTTTTCTCCCCTCGGATCAGAGCAGAGAGAGAGAGATCGACGGGTCGGAAAAGTTTGATCAAGGGCCTGGCTTTTGGGTGGGTCGGGGATCAATACACAGAGCTGGGTTGGGACGGGATCGCGTTCATGAGGATTCGTTGGGTTGGACGAAGGAAGAGAAGAAAGAGAGAGGGGGCTGAACACAGAACGCGTCGAAGAGACGGTTTGGAAGGATCGAAGGTCGAGCAGATCTAAATCGGGGAGATGAGCTCGGCATGTCTCGTACTGGGAGCATCGAAACGCTCTTCCGAAGAGTGTTGAGGCGACTTTCTGTAGGGGACGCGTCTGGCAGAAAAGGCTCAACTTCGTAGAGCTTTGGCCGCGGAGGAGGTCGCTCTTGCGAAGGATCAAGCAAAAAATGCACCAGAGAGAAAGCCCAGCTAGTCGACTATTTAAGAAGGCTCTCAAATCTTCTTCCTCGTCTTTAGTGAAAACAAAGCAAGGGACGGCGGTCTGAACTCTTTCGATGAGACTTCGCGAAGGGCGGAGGGAAGGGGGAGGGGAAGGAGAGAGCGAGGTCAACGCCTCGCCCACAACCTCCACAACTCCTTCCTCTCCTTCTTCCTCTTCTCTCCTCTCCGCCCGTTGGCTTTCGTTTCGAATCCAAGGATGGAATCCGAAGCTTCGACTTCCTACCTTCCTCCCCATCCTACTCCTTTACCGCCTTCGCCACGGACTTCTCGCCGAATACGACGCAGAAGGGAGGAAGGAGGAGCCGGGCCTGTCTCTGTCGATACTCGTCCTTCTTCCTCTTATAGTTCTTCAACGACCAACCTTGATTCGAATCCATCCCCTCCTCCCTCTCAACCTTCACCATCCTTTGAACCCTCCTCTTCCACTCGTCGGCGTCGTACGGGAACTCGACTGCTCTCCTCGATGGGAGTCCTCCTCGTCTTTCCAACTCCTACCTTCGCCTTCCCCTTCCTCTCACCTCGGAATCCTTCAACCCAACCACCACCACCACCACCACCACCACCTACACCTTCTCCTACACCAGCACCAGCACCGCCAGTACCAGCTTTCGTTTCTCGTAAAGGGAAGGAGAGGGAAGGATCCGGTCTGAGCAAGCGGAAGGGAACAGCCAGCACGGCGGATGGCATTCCAGATCGTTACACTCCTGCAGCAGACGGTTCAGGCTCGTGGGATATAGATCTAGGTTGGGAACTGTTCGGAGTATCACCTTCAGTAGTGAGTACTGGTTCTTTTTTTCCCTTCTCTCTCTCTTCTCTCTAGAACACCCCAAACCTTCCCTCCAGCCGGGACCTGTTTCAACCCCTCCGCTCTTCTTCTCTCTGACGCGCTATTTATACCACCTCTTGTTCCTTTCCTTTCCTTTTGCTCCTCCCTCCCTCTTCGTTCCATGCACTTCCTCTTTCGTCGCCGTCTCAGCAGAGGGATCTGGCCGAAGAACAATCCTCCCCGAGCTCAACCATCACCGCGACTCCTTCTCAAACGGCTGCCTCCTCAGCCTCCTCCTCCTCCTCCGCCGCCGCTACTACGACAACCATCACCTACCCTCGAGACTGGGCCAACACAGGAAGCACAAGAGACGCGTTCGAACTTCCTCTCATCATCGCTTGTACGGTTTCGCTGGCCATCGTCGTAATCTTGACGGTCGCAACGTGAGTCCCTTTCCTTCTCCTCTCCTCTTTCCCCTTCCTCCCCTTCGTGGAGTCGGGTTTCGCATGGCAGCCCGACCGATCCTCCCTTTTCTCCCTTGACTGACTCCTATGCTTTCTCCGGTTTCCATTTTCGCTGTCCGAAACGGTCCCTCAGGTTCATCGCTCGTCGAAACAAACGTTCTCGTCGTTCGAAAAGGGAGAAACGTCGGGCGACCGCCGCGTCCCGAGCTTCGACGGTCACCGTCGACATCGCTGGCATGAAGGAGAAGGCTCTTCGAGAGGAGGAGTCTCGGCTACGGGGTGGGAAGTGGAAGGGAGGAGTGGTCGGGGTGTTGAAGAGTGCGGGAGGAGGAAGGAAGTTCTTGAGGAGGAGGAAGGGAAAGAAGGGCAAGGCCGTCGTTGCTGGCGATTCGGTGGAGGAGGAAGGGAGTCAGGATGGACGAGGAAGTGCGAGTTTGGATGGTGGGGAGAGGGAGAGGACTTCCGGGGAGAGTGGAGTCGCACCGGTGGTGGGAGGGAGGTCGTCAAACGAGGAGAGGACGTCCGAGGAGGAGCAGCAGCAACCAAGCTCGATGACCTCGCCTCGTCTCAGCCAGGATCGGTCTCGTTCACCTCCTCCACCTTCCACACCTCCTCTCAGTCCTACCCAGGCTCTCGGAAATCTCTTACCTACTGTCGAACCCTCCTCCTCGGACGATCCAACATCCACCAACCTCCCCGACTCGCCTTCAACACACTCCCTTCTCTCAATCTCCGCTCCAGCTCCCTCCTCCCCTCCGCCGCCTCATTCCAACCCTACCGTCCCTCCCACGTACCTCGCTTCCACGGAGGCAGGCGCATCTCATTCGGCCGCCTCTTCTTCCACTTCAGGACCCACCCATCTCGCTCTCCCACCTCAAGTCTCGACCCTCCCTCCTCTCCCTCACGGCTTCCCCGTCGACGACAAACGACCTTTCCCTCCCTCTTCCTCCTTACGACCCAACGATCTACCACCTCTCGAACCCGAGCCTTCTTCCTCCCTCCTCTCACCATCGCCAACAATCTCCTCCCATCCCCACCACCATCTCGCAACGGACGACAAGTCTACCCTCGCTCGCCTCGCGTCTCAAGCTTCGGCTCCCGACGACGATCCCTCCGCTTCCTCCTCCCACCCTCAGCAAGAAGGAAGCGCACCGGCGTGGTTGGACGAGGACGACGAGGAACTCCCCGAGGAGGTCCGTCAGTCTCAATTTCACCCAGCGATCCCAGCTCCTCCCCGACCTTGGGGAGAAAAGACGATGGAGGATCCGTACTTGCCTACTCTCAATTTGGAGGACGATCAGCCACTCGGGCAGGAGGAGGAAGCTGCCTCTGCGCCTTCAGCTCCGATGATGGACGACGAGGAAGACGGGGAAGGGGAGGCGAGTGCTCCTCCTTTGGAGATGATGGACGAGGAGGAGCACGAGGAGCGACGGTGACGACGACGAAGGGGAGATGTTTCCTCCCCTTCTTTCTCTTTTTCTCTCTTCTGTTGCTTCGCTTTTTCCCTTTTTTCCTTACACGACTTGTTATGCGTTTCGACTCCAGTACTCTCTTTCGTTGCTCTCGGTTTCTTACCACAGCTCAGCCCTCTACATCCATTCCGGTTCTTTCGATCTCTCTCTCTCTTGCGTTTACATATCTTTACACAGACCTCTGCGGCCTCTCACTTTTTCTTTCGCATTTTTTGCGGGATCTACGTACACAGCTCCCTTCGTTTTCAAGCGCTCAGCTCGAACGCACTTTCGGTTCTTGGATCACTAATATGCTTTGCCAGGACCCCTTCAAATCCCCTTCCTCTCCGACCGAACGAGCAAAGCATCACGAGTTTGAAAGCATCGTAGATCTTCTCAGGTAAAGCAGTCCATCTAGCAATCAGAGCTCGTCCTTCGTCGAGGAAGAAGACGAGGAAGCGTCCTCTGCTTCGGGCCAACACAGAGCAGGAGACGTCGCTGTGAAGACGTACTCGCACTTCTCAGCTTCCACGACCGAGAGGAGTTCATTCTCTTTGGCGCAGTAGAGTTGGAGCTGCAATGGAAGGGAGGAGCATGAAGGTGGGGAGGGGAGAGGGTTAGTTTGGAGGAGGGAGAGGGAGAGAAGAAAGGGACGGGAGCGGGAGCGGGAACGAGAAAACGAACCTTGACAGATCGATGAGGACCGTTCCAGCATTTGGCTCCCATGTCGTAAAGCTGCTTGGAGTAGTAAGCCTCGGTGCCCTCCTCAGCGGAGGAGTCGTAGTTCCAGGAGTTGAAGCGACTGAACAAAAACGAAAGAGAAAAAGAGAGTCAGATCTCGACGCGTCTCGCTGGGTCCCCTCTTCGTCCTGTCCCAAGAAGAAAGGAGTGAACGACGTACCCAAGGCTGTTGTTCCCCCCGCCCTTGTTCCCCTTTTGCGTCGCGGCCCCAAAGAAGCAAAGCTCGTACGTGTACTCTCCCAAGTTCTTCTCGATGCACGTCCCGTCGAGCTTCTTCCACTCTCCCTTGGGACCGAACTTGGTTGCGAGGTCAGAGAGGGAGGCTTGGGTGCTGGTGAGGGAGGCTTGAGTGTCGGAAAGGGAGATGGTAGCGGAGTTGAGGGATTGACGGGCAGCGGAGGTTTCTGTGGGAGGTGAGACGAAAAGGACGAGAGGGAGCGAGTCAGCGAGTGAGAGAGGGAGTGAGATGTGGAACGATTAAGTGGTGAAAAGTGTGGAAGGAGAGGAACGAACGTGGTGATTCGACGGAGGAGTGAGGTTTGGGAACAGAGGAAGAGAAGGTTGTTGAAGGGTCGACGACGGAGAACTTGATGAGCCAGTAGAGAAGGCCCGATCGAAGGAAGTCGTAGGATTCGAGAAGAGGATCGGGGATGTAGTTGGCGAGGTTATAGACTGGAGGGAAGGCACAGACGCGTCGGATTGAGCTCTGAAGACGTGGCGGGACGGGACCAACGAACGAACTCACGAAGCGTATCCTCCTTCCCAGCACCCGAAACGCTCCCATCCTCCCATCCTACCAGCAATCCCATCAGATCCACCTTCTCCAACTCTTCCAGCTCCTCGTCCTTGATTTCCTCTTCCTTCTCCTCTCCCTCTCCCGACTCGTCGACGACGGGCTCTCCCTCCCCGTCAACCTCCTCCCTCCTCGTCTCCTCTTCCTCAACTCCAGTCCCACTTCCCTCAGCAGGAGGCGTCTTTCCGTCGTGGTAGATCTCCATGTATCCCATCGCAGCAGCTCGGACGGCCATGTCTTGGTAATTCGGGTTGTACGATCGGACGAGATCCTCGAAGATGGATTTGAGGACGTCGAGTTCGGACTCGAGACGAGTTGTTCGAGAGCGGAGACGGGAAAGGGAAAGTCGATGCGCGAGGAGGGAAGTGTAAAGGGCTGCAGCGAAAGATCGAGGATCGAAAATAAGACGGGACAGAGAGATGAGCTCAAGGTCGCGTCGAAGGCGAAGGGATCGACGAAGAGGACGAAGCTAGACACTTACGAGAGTTTTTCCTCTTCTCCATCATCTCTCCTTGACCCTGCTCTACCTCCTCGACGACCTGCCTAGCCTTCTCAACCTCACGTTCCTTGTCCTTGACGAGATTTGAGTACTTGATCACGTCGGCCTCGAGTCGCTTCTTCTCCTTCTCGGCGAAAGCGATGTAGGATGACCGAATTTTGGAGCCCTGTTGAGAAAAGAAGTGGTACAGCGATACTCAGTTCTCGATCGACCGTTTCAGGAGTCGAGAGCAGACGGGCCAGCTCGATGAGCTCAAGGGGAGAGAGACTTGAACGAACCGTCTTCCTCCTCTTCCTCTCCTCCTCCAAGCCAGCTCGGAACTCCTGCCCAATAGCTACGCAGACATCTGGACACACTCCCTCGGATTCATCAGACCCATCGCAGCACTCTGGGTCTGTTCACACCCAAACCAAAAGATGCAGAAGGTACGAATGAGCGGCTGAGAGGAGAGGTCGAAGGAAGGGAGCGAGCTGAACGAACCGCAGATGCCGTCTCCCACACGACTAGACAGAATGGATGCTGGAATGTGACCCTTGTTGTGGCAGTAGAACGTGGACCAGCGGCAGGCGGAGGTTCCTTTGGAATCAGAACGACGAAGACGAGAGCAAGGAGTCAGTGTTGAGCTCGGAGAATCGAGCTCAGATGGAGGAGGGGGGAGCATCGCAGTTTGAGCTCATTTCGGCCCAAGATCCCCCACTACGATGCATTCGAGCTCTCCAACAGAGAACGAGCTCTTCTCTTTGCACTCTCGACACTTCCGAAGCGGAAAATAGGAAGGAAGAGAGAGAGACTGACCTGGTTCGTCCGACCCATCTTCACAGTCGCAGTAGTCGTCGTTGACTGCTGAGAAAGGGATCGTCTTCTTCCCAGAGCCTGATAGACAGGTAAAGGTATCCTTCGACGACGGTACGTAGCGGTCGTACTCTGGAAATCAAGGTCGAAGGAGCTCGTCAAGCTTGAGAGGGAGAGAGAAGGGAGGAGATGAGCTGGCCTCACTGTCGGGGTGAAGTCCCTTGATGCTCGCTGCTGGATGAGGTGATTTGGCTCCAACTGGACTTGACGAGGCGAGGAGTGCTGGGATGACGATGAGTGGGACCAACATTCTGGCTTTGGGTTGGAAAAGGGCTGGGTGATGATGATGATGATGGTGAGGGTTCATAGGCATAGGGCTCCGAAAAAGTACGAAGAAGGCCAGATTGAGCGATAGCTATTAAACTAATCGAAGAGAGAAAGGTGAAGTCATTGAAAACGTTGAAAGTAGCGATTGTGCGATGGTAGTGCGATGGTAGCCGTGAGGCAAGGGTGTGCAGGGAAAAAAAAACAGAGAAAGTAGCAGCGATAAAGGAGAGGGAGAAAGAAACGAGTCGTCACTCCCATCGCCTTCCCGCCAGTCGACGTTCCACTGCTCCTCGATCTAGAGCTCTTGTCCTCGAACGATGATCCTATCTCCTCGGACGACGGCAGCGATGCCACGCTTCTTGAGTTCTTCTGCGTCTGAGACCAGAAGACGTCGGTGAAGCTGTTGAGCTCGGGTGAGATCGTGTCGAGCTGAGAGAGGGTTGTTGGGGATAGAGGTGAGGGCGAGGAGGTAGTTGGCTCGGTCGGCGTGGTCGGCGAAGGTGAGGATGAGAGGAGAGGAGATCGGTGCTTTGGACTTCCGTTTGACCAGGGTTGGTGAAGGTGCGTTGAGAGAGGACGGAAGGGAGGAGAGGACGAGGGCGAGGAGTTGTTCTGGTGAGGAGGAAGGGTTCGACTCGACTCCAAAGAGAACGACGTTGGTTGATATTGAGTGCCTCTCGGCAAGTTCGAGTTCGGTGATGTTGATGTTGTTGTTGTTTTGGTGGTCGGGTCGTTGTTGTTCTTCGACGCTCCTCTTCCCCTCCGGCCAGGAGATCTCCTTCCATCCTCTCGCAACCTTCCAAGAATCCATCCTCTCCCTCTCCCCCTCTCTGATAGTCTCCAACTGCTTCCGATGCGTTTCCTTCTCCTTCTCCAACTCCAAAGTACCCCTAGCCTTCTCGTACACCAGTTGATATTCCGCTTCCGCCCATCCCTGGGAGGCCGAGGCGGCTTGACGCTCCCTGAGCGATGAGAGGCTCTCGAACAGCTTCATCCTCTTGTCTCCGAGCTCGAGCTGGTGCTGAGCGTGTTCCCGTAAGAGCTTTTCCTCCGCGAGCTCTCGTCGAAGTCTCGCAATCTCTGAGCGAGACGCGTCTTCCGAGTCGAGCAGTCGTTGACCAGCCTCGATGAGTTGTTGACGAGCTTGCGCGAGCTTGTCGGTGAGAGTGGGACCTTTGGAGGGTGTTTTTCTGGGTGAGGGAGGAGGGAGAGGTTGTGGATTTGGGAGTTCGAGGAGGGAGACGGGTGGTGTGGATGGGGTCGTGAGGACGACGGGTGACCGTTGGAAGAAGGGAAGGAGGAGGAAGGTCAAGACAGCTCGAATCTCACCTCGGAATCGAATCGAAGGTCGTCCTTCCCCTCCCAACCACAACATCATCGAGAAAAATGCAATCTCCATCTGAGCTCGTAGTACCCCTGGGTCAGTATCGCTGGGTTCCGAGCTTCGAGGAGGCCATCCAGGACGGAACGGAAGGGAAGGAAGGATGTCAAACTGACCTCACCTCTCCCCCTCCACGACTCTTTCCTTCCTTCTCTCTTTTCAGCCCTCACTTTTGGAGGCTGCTGCTCGAACGTATTCACACTCGAATCGGTACTCAAACAGGCTCCCAAAGCATCTTCGTACGTACCACCTATCTCTGCTCTCTCGTCCTCGAGATCCAGCTTGTTGATCACCTCCTTCCCTCCTCCTCCCTCGCGTCGCATCTCCCGTTTCGTTTCCTCCTTCTCCCTCACCCTCCTCTACCCTCTCATCTTCGTACATCCAGCTTCCTCACCTTCATCCAGTTCGTCTTCGTCGCCGCTCAGACTCTGCCAACTCAGATCACGTTCAACAAGACAACGAAACGGATCGGGAAGGATGGAGAAGTCGTCGTCGAGGAGACGAAGGGTTGGATCCCGAGACTGAAGACGAGGAAGGTTCCTTTGAAGAGATGGGCAGTCCAGGTCGTTCTCTTCCTGGCAGTCAGCTTCTTGAATAATCACGCGTTTTCTTTCAACGTGAGTCCAACGGGACGGGGGGAGACGAAACGCGACCTTCAGCACTTGACGGAGGAAGCATAGTCTCGGAAGTGTTAATTTACCTTCTCTCGAACCTTCAGATCCCGGTCCCAGTTCACATCATCTTCCGATCTGGAGGACTCGCCGTCTCGATGCTCACCAACTACCTCCTCAAGGGTCGACGATACCCTCGCCTCCAAGTCGTCGCCGTCCTCCTCGTCTCTGCAGGAGTGATCATCGCGACCCTCTCTGCACCCCCCCGTCACCCCAAATCTTCGTCGGCATCCTTCAAGGACTCCTCCCTCACCGACGAAACTCTCTTCCTCGGTCTCGACCTTCGCTACCTCTTTGGAATTCTGCTCCTCTCGCTGGCTCTCTTCCTCTCTGGACTCATGGGAATCTGGCAGGAAGGGACGTACGCGGTGTATGGAAACGTTTGGAAGGAAGGACTGTTCTACTCCGTGAGTCTCACCGGTGCGGCCTTCTGCGGGAGGAGAGGCTCCATCTGACGCGTCCCGTTTTCCTTCCTCTCGCTCTCGACTTCCAGCACTTCCTCTCCCTCCCACTCTTCTTCCCTATCTTCCCGTCCCTCCCTTCGACCATCCAATCTCTCAACGCAACACCGCCTCTCCAAGTCTCCCTCGCTCCCTTCATCCCAACCTCCCTCCTCTCGACAGCCTCCTCCTTCTCAGCCACCACGTCGTTCTTCGAACCCGCTTGGTTGCTCAACAGGTTCGGCATGGATCTCGTCCTCAAGCTCCCAATTCCAGCGGTATGGGTCGCCTTGGTCATCAACGTGTTTACTCAAGCGATTTGTGTCGGAGGAGTGAACCGATTGACGGCGGTGAGTCCAAGGAAAGGGAGCGGGAAGGGACGAAACGAACCTTCGAGCTGATCACCTCTCTGTTTCGTCCTTTCTTCGACCTTTCCAGAAAGTCTCGTCCTTGACTACTTCACTGATTCTGACTTTCAGAAAAGCTGTTTCCCTCGTTCTCTCCGTCTGGTGGTTCTCAGGTTTCGACGAGGTCGGGTGGGGACTCGTCACTGGAGGAGGTCTCGTTCTTCGTGAGCTCTCTTTCTTCGTCTCTTCATTTATTCAATCTATAGGACGACCTCCTTACTGACTTCTTCCCGCTTCTTCGCTTCGTTTTATGCAGTGGGAACCGCACTCTACTCGGCCTCCTCCTCGAGTCCCAAGAAGGTCGAAGGCTCGACCAAGATCGCCTTATTAGAATCGAAGAAGGATCGATAGACATGGCTCGTTTATTCGGAACCTCGTATGCACCGCAGACAACTGATG
Organism: Mrakia frigida; assembly: GCF_051309035.1. NCBI lineage: Eukaryota > Fungi > Basidiomycota > Tremellomycetes > Cystofilobasidiales > Mrakiaceae > Mrakia > Mrakia frigida. The sequence goes on along the minus strand of NW_027481241.1, from coordinate 187,927 downwards.
GTTCCAACAACGTTCCTTCCCTCCTTTGGTCGGTCGTCGAACACCCCTTCGAGTGATTGGAGAGAGAAAACGGTCAACCCCGCGTCTGCCGAGTCGTCTATTCTCGTTTCGTCAGTGTCCCTCTGCCTCGCCATGCTGGTTCAGCAGATATTTATCTGAACGTGTACAGTCTCTAGCTCCATCTCGAAGTAGAATGTCCAACGTTCGTCTGCTTTGGATCCAAAGAGCGAGAAACAGTCGGCTCCTGACGACATTCTCCCCCGAGTCATTAAAATACTCATCTATTTTGCGGTCTTCTTGCTATTCCCTCCAGATCTTTCGGGTCCCCGTCGGCAAATCTATGGACAGAAAGAACGTGGGTCAAGTTTGCTTCGGATTCTCGCTCTTTCTGCAGTCGAAGGGAGCAGAGGGAAGGAAACGTCGGCTCGCCAAATTGGCTTTTCTTCCGACTAGCTGACTTTCCTCTTTCTCTCCCTCAAACCCCCACTCCTTATTTTCTTCTCCTTCCCTCCTCTTCAGAGTCGCTCAGTAGAAATGGCGGCCCTTAAAGCCGAAGACGTTTACGACAACATCAAGAACAAGGAGACTTCATCGCCTGCTTCCCTCGATCTCGACTACAAACTCAAGGAGGTGGATCAGTCGAGTGCTGATGATGTCGAGTCTATCCAGAAAAGATACTCAAGCAACGTTTACTCCATCATGGCTTCTGGAGCTGCTCTCATCTCGTGAGTTTAAGACCCCCTGATCGCTTTCTCGACGCGTTCGTTTTCGGCCTTGACGTTTCTTTCTTGCTCGTATGTTCGAACCAGGTCTGGATACCAGAACTCGTTGTTCACTACCGGAAACCTCATCTTTCCCAAGATGTAAGTCAGCCTCCGCAACTCCTGCATAGACATCGAAGCTGACCTCGCGTTTCTCGATCTTGTTCCCTTTCTTTTCAGCTACGGAACTAAGCTTTACAACTCCGAAGTCTCTACTAGAGTTTCAAACGCTCTTCTTGTTGGCGAGATTGTCGGAATGTGCTGTGTGGGATTGGTCACGGATCGAGTCGGTCAGTTCTCTCGTCTCTTCTCCTCTCTAAACTTGGAGCCGATTTGATCCGAGGGAAGGTTTTGCCGGTTTACTTTGCTCGAATCGGCGTCTAATCGGCCATCGAATCAATATTTTAGACTCTTGAATCGGCGAGGAGTCAATGCGCCGGTTGAAGATGTCGAGACGAGTCGCGCCGATTCTCCAATAACCCTTTGCCAAAGCATAAAGGGCTCCAGGGGTCTTCAATATGCTTCCAGAATGTATAGTGGTACTACTGAACTAGTTTAGACGTGGCTAAAACACTTATGAGTGTAGATCTGTGAAAGAGAGCGACGCGTCGCGTTCACTCACCCTCTTCTTTCTCGCTTTAACCGGCTTCCTTGAAACCACGAGTCACTGCCGTGTCACAGACGTATTTTTCAACTATTTATTACAGTTTTGGGCCCCTCAGCATGAAGTTTTTCGTCTTCACGAAGCGAAGAATGAGTGAGAGATTAATCGGCGGGACTGGCCAATTCATTCAGCCTCGATTCACCAGCCGAGAGCCGATTTTCGAGTGAGTTAACGATCCTCACCAAACTGGTCAATAATCGGCTGCCGATTTCAGAAGGTCAAAAAATCAAATCGGCTCCAAGTTTACTCCTCTCGTCTTGAGTCTCGACAAAAACGAAAGCTGATCCTGATCCTCACACCTTCTCCTCTCAACAGGACGAAAATCTGCTCTTCTCTTCACTACTATGTGTATTATCTGCGGTGGAATCATGGTAGGCTCTTTCCTTTCGTGCTCCTGTCTCTTCGAACCCCGCTGACGCGACGCGATTCTTTTTTGATAGGCGATCGCTGCGAACGGCCAGTTTTCTACCATGTTTTGGGTTATGACGGTTGCTCGAGGAATGGTTGGATTTGGTACTGGAGGAGAGTATCCTGGTGAGGCCTCTTTTAGAACGGCGACGAGGAAGACGAACGACGCGACTGATCATTTCGACCTTCCTCCAGCTTCCTCCGTCAGCGCCGTCGAGTCGGCCAACCAGCTCAACCGAAAGAGCCAAGGATGGGCGTTTATCCTAGTCACCAACCTCGTTCTCACTCTGTGAGTTCCCTCCCCTTTAACTGCTCCCCTTCATTCCTGCCTCCCTCCGTCCTGACGAAACCGCGACTTTTTTTTTTTTTTTTTTCAGCGGGGGATTCCTTTCCACCTTCGTCTTCCTGATCGCCGTCGCCGCTTCCAAGTATAACAACACCACCGAACCTGATCAGATTCACAAACTTCAAATTGTCTGGAGGTGAGCTTCGTTTTCCCCTCCATGCTCTTCGATCAACCCGACGACTGACGTTTTGTTCCTTTTGGTTCGGTCAGGGTGGAGTTCGCGGTAGGAATTATTTTGCCAATCGTCGTGTTGTGGTACCGAATCAAGATGATGAATTCGTCAGTACTCATCCTCGGTCGCACCGAGAGAGACGGACGAGGGAAGCGCCGAACTTGGTCGGACGCGTCGCTGACTTACGCGCTCCTCTTCCTCCCCCCTCCCTCTAGAACGCTTTATCAAGCGTCAGCCATGAGGAAACGAACTCCTTACAAGCTTTTTCTGAAGAGATACTGGAGAACCATCATCGTGAGTGAGCACAAGAACGGACGGACGTGAAACGATGCGTTCCAGCCTTCTCTTTGCTTCTGACGCTTACCCTACTTCTGACGCTTCGTTTTTTTTTTTTTCATTTCGTCACACCTGCTGTCGACCTAGGGTACCGCTGGGACTTGGTTTATTTACGACTTTATCACCTTCCCTAATGGAATCTTCTCCGGAGTGATAATCAGCGCTGTGATCCCAAACCCAACGCTCCTGAAGACTATGGAGTGGTTCGTCCGCTCTCCTTTTCGAACCCGCTTCATCTGGCTGACTTTTTTTACCCCTCTGATTCTTAGGAACCTTCTCCTGGGAGTCATCGCTCTCCCCGGTCTCTTCTTCGGAGCTTACATCGTCAACAAGATCGGTCGACGAAACCTGCTCATGCTTGGGTTTTCCGGATGTGAGTTGCCTTTTCTTGAGCCCAGCGCGGCTCGCTATGTCATCTTCTCCAGTCGGCCGAGCTTTTGAAGATTCGGATGTACTGAACGTGAGAAGAGAAGGCTCGAGACTTCGAGCTCCCTGCTTTCTTCCTGGCCTCAAACTAACCCTCCCCAAAATCCGTTGTTTTAGACCTCGTTATCGGGTTGATCATAGGCTGCGGATACGACAAGCTTACCAAGATTACTGCCTTGTTCATAGTGTTCTATGGCTTGATGGTAAGGAGATTTTCGCAGAGGAGAAGGGCGAGACGAGACGCGTCCGACGCGAAACGAAGCTGACTCGTCGTGCTCCCCATTTTTGCGTCTTTGTGGGAACAGAACTCCTTCGGACAAATGGGTCCCGGTAACATGGAAGGTGAGCTACTCTTGATCGTGAAGGGCTGGGATCGAACTGATATGCACTCGAACTGACTTGCCTCCGTCGCGTCGCGTCTTCAGGATTGATCTCCGCTGAGTCCTACCCTACCGCTCTTCGTGGAACTGGATACTCCTTCTCAGCTGCTGTAGGAAAAGCTGGAGCAGCCATCGGAACGCAAGTTTTCACTCCGATTCGAACTCACGCCGGGAACCGATGGTAAGTTTTACGCTCCTCGTCCTCCTCTCCTCTCCCCTCTTCCGTCTCCCGCCCTCTGATTCTTCGCCCTCTAACTTCTTGCCTCTTTCTTTTATTCACCTTACAGGACCTTCATTGTCTCTGCCATCCTGGGACTTTCCGGCCTGGTCATCGCCTTTTTCTTCGTCAAGGACTTCACCGAGGAGGATCTCGCTGAGGAGGACGAAAAGTGGAGGCAGTACCTCGTTGAAGAGGGATGGGAAGGAGAACTTGGAGACGGAAGTAAGGGACTGAAGAAGGCAGAAGATTTGGTCGTCAAGTTCTAGATGGGGACGAGGAGAGGACGGGTTTTCGTTGGAGTTTGGAACATCAGTCGATTAGATGGTTTTGCATCGAGATGGCTTTGCACGGGACGGACTCTTTGGAGACAGCGATCTCTCCAGTGATCAGCTTGGTCCTGATTCGAGGAAAGGGAGGGCGAGTCAGATCGCCAAAAGGAAAAGGGAGCGCACGCGTCGCGAGACGGTGACCTGAAAAGGGACCGTCGTCTCAGCTGCTCACTGAGCTCGGGGCGGGGAAAAGTCAAGTGAGCGGATTTGCTGGAACTGACCGGGACCCATAAGGATGGGGTTTGGCTTGAGATTCAGGCGGGGAGAGTTGCTCGCTCGATCAAAGAAAGGAGGAGCGGTCAACTCGATCTTCGAACGACAGATCTTCATGGCTCTCGCGTTGATTCGATGGATTTGAGGTTGAGAACTTGAAGGAACTGATATGTAGCTGCCATCAAAACCTTCCATCTACAACCAGGAGATCACCCGAAACCAAACAAGCGAGGAGTACTTTCCTGCGGCTCGTCCCGCGTCCACTCCCGCTTCCAGGTCTCTCTCTCCCTTCCCTTCTCCAACACGAACGCCTTTTTTTTTGAGGGCTTGAAGCCGCCGCTTCTCGTTTGAGGATTGGTGGTTTTCTTTCTCTCATCCATCGTCTCCCTCGGATCTGTTCCTTCCCCCTATCTCTCTCCTGGTTATATAGGTTCTATAGGAGTGAGTTGTCGATCTCCTGAATCTCCGCCCCCTCTGGCTGATGAGACTCCTATTCTTTGTTCTTCAGTTGAACCCTTCTTCTCTTCCCTTTCCTGTCTCTCCCTCTCAACCACATCTTTCGTATCCATAGAGCAGCAGCAACGACCCACTCTCCTTTAATCCCATCCCACCCGCACTCTTTCTACAAACCAACACCTTCGACTCAAGCTCAGCACCTCACCTCCCTCCTCCCCCTCGCTCTCTTCTTACCCGCTGCACTTCAACAAACTCCAAATCAATCATGGCCAGCTCCCGACCTCCCTCTCCACCTCCTTCTCCTACTCGATGCACCATGGCCAGGACGTCGTCGTCGTCTTCAAACCTATCGAACGCTTCCTCCTCGTCTTCCTCCTGGCCTCCTCCTCGACGAACGAGATCCCCATCAGCCCCTCCCAGCGTTCGAGACACCTTCAACCTCCCTCATTACCTCATGCTCTCATCCAGGAAGTCCTTCCTTACAGGACGGAAGAGGAAGACCTCGAGGGAGCCAGCGAATCGTTCTGGAGACGAGGACTCGTCGGACGAGTTTCGAGTGAGGGAGGAGGAGGGAGACCGAAGGGTCTCGATGGACACAACCGACGAGGATAGAAGCGTGAGGATGAGAAGTCTCAGCTTGGGAGCTGTAGAGGATGAATACGAGAGCGAGGATATATCTATGGACGACCGAGACGAGGAGGAGGACGAACTCGACGACTCGGAAGCAGGTGCGTTTCCTCGTGTCATATTTCTCCTCGACTGCCCCTTGGTTTGCTTCTCCTGACTTCTTTCCCTTTCCTTCTTTCTCCTTTCTTTCAGCCCCAGACAACTCTCCCTCTTCCATCCACATCCCTCTTCCATCCTCTCCCAAGGCCGTCAGCACTCCACTGGCCGGTCCTCTCGAAGAGGAGGTCGTCGCGACCGTCCCTCTCCCGTCTCCTCCTCTCAAACATCGAGCCCACTCCGAGCCTCTCCCTCAACAACAGTCCTCACCCATCGTTCCTGAACTCCACATCGGTACTTTCCCTCTCGGCCAACCTCTTCTCAAGATCGCTTTCTGCTCAGAGGAAGGCGAGGACGACGTGCCTCCTTGCTTCTACGTTCGTTTACGCGTTTCCTTCCTCTTCGCTTTCGATATCTCCAAGCTGACCTTCGCTCTTCGTCGGATCTCGTCTTCAGCCTGGCCAAACCATCCCTACCACCCTCATGTTCGAGCTCCCTCGCTACACGTCCCTCCCTCACGCTCTTCGACCCGTTCTCACCATGTCCCTCATCGGCACCCTCCGTTTCACCGACGAGGACGCGTCGCGCTCAGGAGAGGAGACCATCAGGGAGAGGAGTTTGATCAACGTTGGAGTGAGCTTGGCTGAGGGTTTGAGGCTCTGGGGGAAGGATGCTGGGTTGGCTTGGGATAAGTTGAGTGAGAGGAAGAAGCGAGGACGACAAGATCCCAGAATGGGTCTGCCAGGAGGAAAATACACGTAGATGCTCCTTTCTTTCTCTCTCTCCTGTCTCTCACGTTTCGAATACTGACTCCTGTATCTCTTCTCCCTTCTCTCGCAGTCTCCCTCTCACCGTTCAGGTTCCTACCCACCCAAAGCTCCCCCCGACTTTCTCCCTCCCTTCCAAGTGCTTCGAGATCGTCTACTCCCTCGAAGTCCACCTTACCATCGACAACCCCATCGAACCTCTCCTCCTCGACTCTACGGACGATCGACAACGAATCACTCTCATCCGAGCGGAGCGAGAGTTCACTCTCCTCCCCGTGACGCTTCCTTCGTCGAAACCGGATCTCCCTGGACTGGAAGGACTCGTCGAGGTCGCCGTTCCCAAGTCGGAACCCCTGGCTGGAGGTACTACTTCCACCCTCGCTGGAGCTTCTGGATGGATCGACCGACTCAACACGGCGTTGGGACCGATCAGGATGGGATTGGGAGGAGGAGAGGAAGTCTCGACCTCGAGACGGTTCTCGATGCTGGGAGGAGCGTTGGCCAACGTTGCTGCCGCCGTAGCTTCTCCTCCCTCCTCTCCTCCTACCTCGTGGACTATCCTTCCCTCCCTTCCTACCTCGACCTACTCTCCCTCTTCGAACATCCCTCTCGACCTCACCCTCGTCGCTCCTACCTCCTCCGCTCCCGTCGTCGGACCTCCTCGACCTCCGTCCGGAGAGCTTCTCATCCGAGCTACTCTTCTTCGACGAGAACACATCTTCCACTCGGACTCGATGCCCACTCCCGTCGACGAAGAACGAGGACTCATCGCTGAGGACGAGATCGTTTCCTCCTGCGGTCGATTCGATCTCGCTTCGCTCACCGTTGGACGCGACGGTCGAATCCAACTCCCTCGACTCAACCTCCCTCTCGGATACGGATCTCGATCTCAACTCTGGACCCACGGATTCACTACCTCCCTCACCATCTCACCCGACCTCTCCTCCCTCCCCGATCCTTCTCCCTCGAGCCCTCTCCACACCCACTGCTCCTCTCGCTTCTACCTCTCCCTTCACCTCGCTTTCTGCCCTATCCCTACCTCTCACCTCCCAGCTCCCAACACCTTCTCTACTCCTTCCTCCTCCGGCTCAACGATGGACATCCCGTTCAATCTCAAGCCTCGGCTTCTCCTGATCCCCATCACGGTCGGATCGGTTGGAGAGCCTCAGGGAGCTCGACATCGACGAGGGTGGAGGGAGCTATACCTCGAGAGGGAGGATGGGTCGGGAGAGGAGAGGGGAAGGATGGTCAGTGGAGTAGCTATGGACGAGGAGGGAGCTTGGATGGTCGCGCCTCCCTCTTACGAGCTTGCTTGCGAGGCTGAGGAGTACGTCGTTTAATCCCTGTTCCCCTCGTCGATTTCCTTGGACTCTCTCTTGCCCGAACTGTCTCTCTATCTCTATCTCTACCTTACCTCCTCGTCCTCTTGCTTAGTTCTCGCTCTTCTTCTCCCTCTTCTCGTCGCTGTTTATCTTCCCTTTCTCCTTGCTAGCCTTGCTTTACTTTATACGCCCTGCTTTTCAATGTGTTCATCTTCTTTAGTTCCCCATGTCTGCCATCAACGGTTCTCTTTCATCTCTCTCGTGCTTCCTTGCTTTGCCTTCGTCCGTCGTCGCGTCGTCGTTTATTTCCTCGTCTCCCTCTCCGTCCCACTCGATTGCATCTAGCATGTTCCCATCCTCGTCTCTCCATCTCTCTCGCATACTTATCTCTGCTGCTGCTGCTCTCTCTATCTCGCTCTTTTAGTTCTTCTTTGTTCTCGTTCTGCTTGCCACTCGTTTTTTTTGGATCCTTCAGCCCGAACCCTCGTTTCAGTCTCTCAACACGTTTCAGTCTCTCAACATATATGTGCTTGCGAAACTATCAGTGTCTCGGTCAGAAAAGAGAGAAAAAGAGGCAGAGACCAGAAGAGGGAGGAAGAGCGATGGACGACGCACAGGGGGGAAGGGAGGGAAGGAGCGTGAAACAGTGAGCTTGGATCCCTTCCCCTCCCAAGTCCCTGTACCCTCCACCCACGACCGACCAGCAAGACTCGACTCAATCTATACCCTCGGGTCCTCCTCTTCTTTGCCTCCTTCCTCTCACTCTTCTCGTCGTCGTCTTTTGCAAGCATGGATCGAGGCTCTTCTCGCCAGCATGCCGGTCCTCGAAGGTCGGCTCTCTCGCTTCGGGACGACTTCGCCTCTTGTTCCATGAGTTCAACCACAGGAGGATACTCGTTAGCTCACGAGCTGGTCTCGGCGTTGGAGCCTTCAGAGAGTGGTGCTAGGAGTTTGGCGGAGGAGTTTGGGATCGATTTGGGAGAGGAGGAGGACAGAGGTCAGTCTGGCCCGTTCGAGCTTCGTTCCCTGCTTCTATGCCTTTCGACGACTCGGGAAGGATGCGTAGGGGAGAAAGAAGGTGCGATTCAGCTGTAGGAAAGGAGCTGGCGTCAGACGTGGAGGCGGGCGGTCCAGGGAGCTCACGAGGGAAGGGAGGAGGAGAGGAAGGGAGGGAAAGTGTCGGAGGTGGGGAGATTTGCCAGCTCTTTCGCTCGTTTGTGGCTGGCGAGCAGATTTTCAGCTTTTGTTCTGAGGGTTCGAAGCTCCCAGGTCCTAACATTTGAAGGGCCGAAGTCTTTACTCGCTCAGAAGAGGTGGGAAGAGCTCTGGGGAAAGAAGAGGAGAAAGGGGGTCGTTCCGTTCAGCTCCCTTTCTCCTTCAGCTCTCTCGCCTCTTCTCCTTTGTTTTCACATTTCTCGCACCTTTCCCGGACTCTCGGACGTCGTAGCTGCTGAGCTGACTCCTGTCGTCTTGACATTGCAGACTCATCACGATCAGAATCCCCCTCTGGCTCCCCGTCCTCTCACCTCTACGACGATCACGATCCTCAATTCGCCAACCCGAACGACCTCGAACCTGATCCCTTCTCCATCTCCCACGAGTTCGACGATCAACAGGATCACTTCAACCACTTCAATCATGAAATTTCAGAGTTCGAGGACGAGCAGGACGGAAGTCATCACCAGGGAATGAGCTTGGGAGACGAGCTCACCCTCGGCGACGAGCTCGAGATGGAACTCAACGGGATTCCTCGCCAGGACGAGGAGGAAGACCTCCAAACTCCCACTCGAGCAAAAGGGCCTCGTCGGATAAGGAGTCGAACAGCTTCGTCGTTTCGGAGTCAAGGAAGTCGGTCGACTCTCGGTTTCGGAATGGCTCCCTCGACGTCCCTCGGACCCTCGCCTTCAGCATCGTCGTCTCGGTCGTCCTCCCCTTCCAGGCTCAGGTCTACTTCAGGGTCCTCGATGGTCGACGACGACAGCGATACCGACTCTCCACCTCCTCAACGACTCTTCGGCTCCTCCTCCATCCCTTCGACGCCAAATTCTGCACCCTCGTCAATGAGCGTTCAGGACACGATACTCCTCCCTCCAACTTTCCTCCCTCTCCTCGCGAAGGACGACCGCTCTTTCGAACTCGAGCACGCGACGGCGGCAGTGGTCAAGACGATGGAGGACATGGGGAGGCAGAGGGAAGGAATGTGCAGAGAGTTGGGAGGGTTGGATCGAGAGCTGCAGCGGTTGATAGGAGAAGGAGCGAGGTTCTCTGATTCGGAAGGAGGTGAAGACGGATTTGGGATGGGGAGTCGGATAGGACCTATGGGGTCGCTGGTGGAAGACGAGGATGAGGAAGACGACGAGGAAGATCGCTCTCGTTCGGACGTCGACGACGAAGAAGACGATCTCGACGACGAGGATCGATCTGGAACGGCTCGACTCAATCAAACCCACTTCGAACCATCTCCCGTCTTCTCTCGGAACTCCACTCCTCGGAAATCACGTCCACCGAACCCTTTCGCACCTCAACCCCCTCCTTCTCGATCCACTCCCTCCTCACCCTCCTCCAACGCTCTCCTCGAACCTCCCGCCGACCCCAACCTCCTTCCCTCGATCTCGACCCTCACGACCCTCACCTCCTCCCTTCTCACATCTCTCTCCTCCCTACACGACGCGTCCCAAATCACCCTCTCCTCCGCCGCCGATGCTGGTCGCCGTCTGCGAGCTCTGAGGACGACCTTCGCTGGGATGAAGGCCGACGAGGAGGTCGTGGAGAAGGCCTGGAAGAGCGTGATTGAGTGGGAGGAAGGGGAAGGAAGGAAGAAGGAGGAGGGTGGGAGGGTTGTGAAGGACGTGGTGGAGAAGGAGATGGCTGGGTTCAGGAGGACTGTGGACGAGTTTGATGTGAGTTTTCTGTCCAGCCGCCCTTCTGCCTTCTGTATCTTCGAGGATCTCCTAGGGCTGACCTCGCTTTTCTTCCTCGTCTTATCTAACAGGAACGAACCAAAGTCATTCGAGAGGACCACAACCGTTTCCTCGTCGGATTCGTTTGAATCTCGTCCTCGCCTACAGTCCCGTGTTCCCTCTGTTCTCTCGTTTTAATCTCTACCTTCCATCGTCGCACTCTATTCTCTCCTCGTTTTTGCTTACCCTTCTTTCTTGCTTACTCTTCCCCTTCGCTTCGCTCGTCTCTCGTTTCTCTTCCCGACCCTTGCATTTTTCCCCTTTCTCTTTCTCTCTTTCTACCTGGCACTTCACGCTCTCCTCCGGTCTACCCTACACATCTTAACGTACCTGCTCATGCCCTTTCTCAATACCATCGGACTCTTTCTTCATGACCTTTCCTCTTCGTTGAATGCTGGACTCGAAGAAAGAAAAGACGCGTCTCGAAATCGACCCTTCGTTCCTCCCCGGCTTCGCGCTCTTCCTCTTTCCTCGACGAGTCCGAAGTCAAAAGCGTAAAAGCACGAGAGAAGACGGTGGTATGCAAGAAGTGTTCGGGCTTAAGCAAAAGAGTCGTGGAGGAAGGGAGGTCCACACGTCGCGAATTCGAGCTTGAGATCAAAGCGACTGAAGCAGGCTTTTCAGGAGTGGGTGAGGGTGGTCGTCATGCATTAAGGTCTACTTTCAGCTCGGAACGAGCTATCGGGGCTTAAATCAATGAAGTACGAGAATGCTCGAGCTTGAAAAGTTGATTGAGACTGACCTACGAACTCGTTTACAATCGCGTCGGTTGTTCAGGTCGACGCGTGTTTTACAGGACTTTTTTGCTTGTTTGTTTGGGGTTTTTCTGACAGGGTGTGACAATTTGACATAAAAGGGAGAGTTTCAGCTGCTCTAAGAGGAGGAAAAGCTGCTGTGCGGCGAACGAAAGCTCTCCTTCGTGCAAGGAGCGACGCGTCGTCGTGGCAAGCCTGTCGGGTCGTGGAGGTTGGAGATTGTTGGCTGGATCGCACAAGAGATTCTCGTTGTGCCGGATTGGGTACAGAAGCAGGTTCGAATTTGCGGAAAGAAGGAGCAGATGGCAGAAGAAGCAATAAGAATGGAGAGGAGGAAGGAGCTCAGCCCACTCGCGAGCTTTCAGTTCGTGAGCTCCTCGTTGCTGCCTCATCGAAAGTTTTAAGACTCGATTATCAAGGTTTCTACCTCACTAGAGATTTTCCCGGCTCTGATCCCTTCAGATTTTTGGTCGGTACATTCAAATTCGAAGGAAGGAAGGAAGGAAAAGCCGAAGCTCACCATCTCGCTTCCTTCTTCGTCTTCTCCCCTCAACCATCACCATCCTCCCACCACCACCTGGACCTCATCGAACTCCCAGCTCTATCTACTCCTCTCTCTCCTCCTCTCTCTCTCTCTCTCATCTCTAATAGGACTGGTTTCGCTTCTTCCTTCTCTTCTCATCGCGAGTCATCCACCGACCTTCCCTCCCCGTCCCTCCGTCCTTCTCGTGGGGATGTCCTCCTCTCGTCCTCCTCAATCGAAATCGGATCAACTCGCGCAGCAATGGTTCAAGAAGGCTTGCCAAACTCTCTGCGAATCTCGTCTTACCGGCTTCGATCCTCCGAAATCGACTCCCTCGCCATCTCGTTGGTTCAATCTAGACCTCCCAGCTCAGGATCACTTTAAACAGGAACTCATCGTCTACAGATCCATCTCCTTAACCTATCCGCCTCCCAGTAGTAGTGCAGAGATCAGTGGTGCTGGTGGTACTGGTGCTGGTGGAAGAGGAGGAGGAGCAGGAGGAGCAGGAGCAGGGAGGTCAAGGGGAGCCTGGGAGGAAGGACCATTGGGGAAGGTCCCAGCTTTCGTTATCGAGTTTGTCCTCGATCTTACAGCCGTAGGCGAGAATCAAGTCTTGATGTTTGAACCGAGGGATGGAGAGTCTGGCAGGATAAAGACGAGGAGATCAGGAGGGAATGGGAGGAACCCCAACTTCGTTATCGAGAGATGGAGGATCGGTCTCGAGTGAGTTCGACCTTTTCCCTCTCGTCTCTTTTCTTCTCCTCGCTGTCGAGAACTGACCTCTGTCCTCTACTACAGTACCAACATCTCCCAAACCACGCCCTTCTCCCATCTCAACAACTCGGGAACGTACAAACGTCTGATCCCCCTCTTTCGAGCGCTCTACACCCTCCTCCGCTTGTTACCGGCTCATCGACTTCAGCGACGGATACGAGGAGGAAGGAGAGCTACAGGCTTTCGGATAGGAGCGATAGCGTACCAGGAAGGTCACGCTCCGAGGGATTCGGGGTGCGTTGGCTTGGAGGAACCGATCGAGCTCGAGGGTGGTCTCGTCGAGGAGGAGTTGGAGAAGTGGGAGTTCGAGGGCGTGGAGCATATGTACGGGTGAGTTGCTTGATCTTCTGAGCTTTTGAACGTAGAGGAGGGGAACTGACCTTGGTTGGTTTACTTCGGCAGCAACTTCACTCTTCAGGGGAGCTATCGACCCAACCTCCAGTTCTACATCGAGGACAAGGACACCGTCGCGTCTTCGAACCTCCTCAACGAGGACTACTTCACTCCCAGCATGGCTCAGCAACCCAAATCTACCATCACTGCCACCACCTCTTCGACGACAAGAACTAGCCCCTCCCTTCCTAAACCAGAACCACGTCCAATCTCCTCAGCCCAAACGACTCCTTTCCCTTCTCAACTCGCTCTCCCCGACTCCCTCCCTCCGGAATCAGTCACGAAGCCACGGCAGTTCAGTGCGACCTACGCTCAACGACCCAAGTTCGGAAGCGTGTCGTCGAGAGCTATGTTGGAGAGTTTGAGTGGTGGAGGGAGTGGGAGTGGGAGTGGTGCGTCGGGGAGATCGTTTACGGAGTCTGGCTACGGAGCTGAGGCGATGGAACGAGGGAGGAGAAGTTCCGATGTGGAAGAGAGGGTGGGAGTTCCGGTGCCATTAGACTCGAGGGCTCGTAGGAGTAGCTTCTATGGAGACGATAAGGTGAACTCTTCGGTTCACCTTTTCGACGCGTCGTTCGTTCGTTTTGACGCGTTGATTGACCCATTCTCTTCCCCTTCTTCTTCAATCAAACACCACAGACTTCCCACTCCCCTTCCTCTCTATCCCTCGGCCGGCGCCCCACCCTCAACTCGATCCAAACCTTCAGATCCGGAACTCTCTCCTCCTCTCCTCTCCCATCCCCAGCTCCCTTCCGATCCTCGACCAACCCAACTCCTTCCTCGTACACAGCATCGCCCTCCTCGTCCCTCATGCAACCTCGTCCCTCGGGACTCAGCTCCCTCTCTCGAGAAGTCGGATCGCACATGCAACAACCCATTCCGATCAGTCGTTCAAATACCTCGTCGGCAGCTTCCCAGTACCCTCCCCTCCCCCTCTCGATGCCGGATTCTCCAAGATCACCTTCTTCGGGAGGAGGAACTGGCTCGACTCCAACGGCGGTTCCCTCGTCATCGTCTTCGACCACTCCAGCCGTTCCCATCGCTCCTCCCATGTCGAAACGGTACTCGTCGAGCTTCGGACATCGTCAAGGGAGGAGTTTTAGCACGCTTTCGAGCTCAGTCGCCAGCAGCATAACGAGACAACAGGTCGCAGCTCCGATAACGAGGACGGGAAGTGGAGGTGGAAGTGGAGGATCGCTTACTCGAGGAGTAAGTTCCGTCACACCTTTTTCGACGCGTCGCAGTCTCAACTCGAACGCTGATCTCTTCTTTCGGTCCTTTCTCTCTTCCTTTCTTGCAGCAAAGCATCCTCTCAGCAGCCAACAGCGCTCTCGAGGCCGACGCCGAGCTAGCAGCTTTCGTCAACCTCATCGACAGTCGTCCAACTCTCTCCGCTCCCCTCACCCTCGGGTCCTCCTCCTTCCTTCCCTCCCCCATCTCTTCTTCATCTCTAGCACGAGTCTCCCTCACCGCTTCCCCACAACCAACGACCAAATCCCAACTCTCGGAGGCCCTCAAGCGCATGGCAGCCTCGTACACGGGTTTCGGTCCAGCATCGAGTGGAACCGTCCTTGAAGGGATCGAATCTTCCTCTTCCGCCACCTCGCCTTCGGGTCTCTCTCCTCCTACTTCCTCGACAGGTTCACAAGGAGGACTCCATCTCAACATCAGTCCACCGACCAAACGATCCCTCGCTACCTCTCCCATCGCTCCCTCCCCTCTTCGGGCCTCAACCGAAGCCCCCTCGTTCGCCAAATCGTCCGTCGGTTCAACCTCTTCCCCACTCGCTGGACCTTCCTCCACTTCATCCTTCGCAACCTCAGCATCTCCCAACCCGATCCTCTCCACCCTCTCTCCCCTCTCGTCCTCACCAGCAGACAAACTCCGCTCCCCTCGAGAACGGAAACCTCCCGTTCTCATGCGAGGTGGATTCTCCTCACTCGGATCCCCAGGTCTGGCAGCAACCGAACCTTCCGATGTTCCTCTACCTTCTTCGATGCCCAACGACGGAGGAGGACGCTGGTCGCCGAACCTCCTCCCGCTCGGATCCCCAAACGCGTCGTCCCTTCGAGCCGCGGCTGGTTCGTCATCAACCTTCACTGGACCTGGAGGGTTCGCAAGCAGTCTTTCAAGAGACGGATCGAGAAGCCCAAGTCTCGTCGGAACCAACACAACCTACCTTCCTTCGACGGCAGGATCGAGTCGAACTCCCTCTCAATCTCCCGGACCTTCTTACTCTCGTCAGCACCACCTCCCTCAACCCCACTACGCCTACACCCCCACCACAACTAGCAACCCACCCATCCCAACTTCCCCTTTATCAACCAGCCCACCTCTCTCCCTCTCCTCAGCTCCGTTCGCTCTCAGCGCTGGATCGTCCTCTCCACCTCAAGTCATCGGAGGAGGATTCGACGAAGCGGAGGAGGACGATGTGCTCGGACGGTTCGAGCTCGGGTTGGATGAGGAACCACCCGTTACGATGCACTCGCAGCCGACGGGAGGGAGATCGTTCTCACCGGGTGCAGGGGCTGCTGGTCTTCCTGGAGGGAGAGCGGGGAGTGTGGGAAGGAAAGCTGGGTTGGAGTACCACAGCGAGGTTGGGAGTGCGATGGGACGCTCGGGAGGGTGGACGAGTGGGAGTGGGGGTGGGGGTGGTTATGGGAGAAGTGGATGATTGGGAAGGAAATGAGACGAGGGGAGGAGAGCGGGATTGAGTCGAAGTTGATGTTTCTTTGCATTTTGCTCTCACTTGCTTTTGGGTTCGGATGCTTTGCTTAGAGTCTGATGATTTTATGATAGTTAGAGACTACCAGAGGGAGCACCTACTCGATCGAGTCTCGGGGCAATGAAGAAGCGATGTGGATTGATTCGACCTTCGAACCTGGCCGGCTCGAGCAAGACGCGACCTTCTTGTGAGTTGAAGAGGTTGAACGAGAACAGATCCGTTGCTTTCATTCGAAGTCGGTCTGGGAGTTACAATACAGACGAAGAAGGGAATGCGAATACAGTACAGTCGAGAGTGAACACAACTTTTCCTCTCGAGGAGATTGTGCATCAAAGTGAGGTCGAGTGAGGAGTCTGAAGCTCGTTAAACAACATGGGATATGTCGCAAGGCAATAAATGTTCTTATGTTACACTACTCGGGAGGGGAAAGAAGCGAGCGGGGTTGAGGGAGTCGAAAGAAGGAACGATAGATAGACTGCAGTCCGGCAAAGAGAAGGGACGGACGGCGAGGGGCTACGTTCCAACGAGAAGTCTAAATTGCAGCGGGGACTCCGACGTGAATGACACTAACAAGCAGTAGGAGAAGCGAACAAAAGGTTCAGCATCAGTGTTCAAAGGCGAAGAGACGCGACGCGTCCTGCGACTCACTTTTCGTTTCCATCTCCTCGAGCCCTCTCGTCCGGAAACATGACTCGAATTCGGTCGTACACCTGCTCTATCATCCATCGTCTAACGACTGGCCAGGGCTCGTTTCCTCGAAGCCTCGATTCCAGGACGTAGTTGGGAAGGCTGAGAAAAAGCAAAGTCTCGGTCAGGTTCTTCTTCGACGTCTTCGAGAAATCGAAGGGCGAAGCAGAGTTCACGAACATATGGGTAGTGTTTTTTCCGGCTTCGATGATCTCCTTGACGTGCCTCTCGGCTGTGACTGGATTCGAGGCGGCCTCCATGGCGATGATTCGAGGAAGAAGATCTCGCACGAAGTTTGGGAGCTGATCTCGGAATCCAAGGCGAACGGTGACGCCGTAAAAGCCTGCAAGAGGTTGAAGGAAGGTTGTAGGCAATAAATTAACTCGGAAACGTCTTGAAAGGGAAGAGAAAGACGGGAGGTCCGAGAGGGAAGAAGGGAACGAAAACGCGTGACGAGATTAGGTTACTCACCTTCGAGGCTTCGGACTTTGCTGATGACTTGAAGAAGGGATAGAGGATGGGAGCAAGTGTGAGCAATACAGATTCAAGGTGGCGTGACGACGGGGAGAAACCCTCTCACGATATCGATCCTCCTCCTCGACGTGAGCGAGACCAACAACCCGAGTGGAAAGGAAGATGACGACTCGAGGTAGCGAAGGCCATCGTCGCAGGAAGGTTTGGACTGATATAGATATTATGTGAGCGTCGTCAGAGAGATATGTTTTAGAGGTAAAAGGGAAAGAGGGGGACGAACAGACGGCAGGAACTCCTCGACCCGTCGACGACGTCTTGTGGAAGATAGCTTGTTTAAAAACACCCTTCAGCTGTAAGAAGGAAAGCGATCTCAAAAGGAAACGATAAATAGCTGCTCACCGAAGGTAGGGATTCGAGCCAGTTCGAGATGTCCTTCAGGGATCGCAAGCCAAAGCCTCTCGTCGGGTTGAGCGGGAAGCTCGTCCTCCTCCTCTTCCCTCCCTGCATGGGCTGTTGAGCTCGAAGGGACCAGCTCGAGCTGGTTCAGGACGGTTTCGGAAGTGATGGGTTTAGCGACCGGTTCTTCGAAGGTGACTCGCTTCTCGTCTGCTGAACGCAGGTCGGCCAAGTTGGCGGATCGGAAGATGATTCTGCTGAGTTTCGATTTATTGAAGTCTTCGGAACGACCGAGGTCAGATCAGAGACCGACGAAGGAGTCAGACGAAGGCGAACAGTCATCTTACCGTCAAACTTATCCTCCTTCAAGCGGAAGTAGGTGTAAAAGAGGAGAGCGATCGTTCTGAGAAAACCAAAAAACGCGTCGTTAGCACGGCGCATTCGTCCGATATTGAATGGATTGATGGACTCACAAGATCCCTCCCAAGCCAAGAGGGAACCAAGCTCCTTCAGGGACCTTCTTGAGAGTCGCTCCCCAGAAGAGACCTTCGAAAAGAGAGGTCGGAGAAGGAAGAGAAAGAGAGGGTCAGAGACGGCCGCCATTGGGGAAGGTTCTGCTATCCAGAACTCACCGTCGATGAAGGCGTAGAAGACAAAGTAAAGGATAGCAAAGATCCAGGCGAGATCCTTAACGAAGGGAATCGAGAGGAAGAGGAAGGTGTCTGTGACGAAGAAAACCGTCGCGACGGAAAATCCAAAGGCGTGGCTGAGTCCGACTCCGGTCTGGAACCCTCCAACGACGGCGACGACGGCGATGAGTAACGCGTAGTTGATCGATGCTGGCGAGGAGAACGACGGTCGTAGGAGAGAGCTTCAGTGGATTGGTCAAAGACGAGCAGCTCGGATCGAACGTGATTCGAGATAAGAGGGACCCACCAAAGTAAACCTGCCCTTGATTTTGAGATGACGTCTGCTTCATTCTGAAATGAGGAGCGGCGTTCATGTTGATGAGCTGAGGAGGGAAGAGGAGGCGGAGTGGGACGCGTCGACGAGTCAGCTTCGTTCGACATCCGATTGCAGGATTTCCTTCCGCGCTGCTGACTTGTTGAGAGAGGGAGAAAACAGCGGTGATGAGGGTTTGAGATGCAATGACTGGTGAAAGAAGAAGAGGAGACGTGAAAGGAAAGAGAACGAGTCAGGGAAGCTTTTCGAGAGGAAGTCGGCAGAGGAACTGGATGAAAACTCACGACACGCTCCTATGGCAACCACGAAGAGGACCCAGTAAAGCACACCTCCGACACCGCCAGGAATCGTGAGGTAAAACAGCGAGGGAAGGACTTCGGCTCCGTCTCGAATGAGCCTCGCTCCTTGTCCGAAGTAGGCGAGAACGACCGAGACGTAGACGAGAGCGAATCCCATACGGATGGATGAGGGGTTAAATTGTCCGAGCTTCAGTGGAATCAAGAAAGAAACTGCGTCAGTTTGATAATCAGAGAAGTGAAAGCCGTCGACATCTCGGACGCGTCGACCTTCTTCGACCCTCGATACTCTTCGACCTTCGAGAAGACTCACCGACGCAAACATAGCTTCAGCTCCCGTTAATCCGAGTATAACTCCACCAAGGGCGTCGTAGTTCTTGGTTCGGACGAAGACTTGATCGAAAAACGATACGAAAGCTCAGAGAAAGATTTCCCTCCAAGGAAAGAGAAGAAGAAGGAAAGACTCACACATGATCGCTCTTGAGGGATCAACAGCTCTGAAGATTCCAGGGTAGGCGAGGATGTTGGAGATTCTAAGGTTTGGCGAGGAGGGCGGTGAAGTCAGTCGGAGGAGGGAGGAAACAACGAAACGAATGCGGTAGACTCACCCAGTCCCAGCGAGAAGGAGAAACCATACGAGCATGACAGGAGAGAAGAACCAAGAGATGCGACGAGTTCCCCATCTCTGGACGAGGAAGAGAACGACCAGGAAAGCGATTGAGATGGGAACCGTCTGGAATGGAGACGAAGACGTCGGGTCAGCGACGCGTCTCGAACAGAGCGAACCTGTCCTTTTCTCACGGAATCAGTGACGTTGGGTCTTGCGACAGCGATTCCGGCAACGGCACTGTGGAGAAGCGGAGGTGAAGATGAGTGAGTCGACGGAAGACGAAGAGCAACGGCACGAGAAGAGAACGAGCCGAGCAAGGGAAAGTGTACGAACGAGACGACGGACACAGCAGGGGTCAAGACCCCGTCGGCGATGATCAAAGCAGTTCCAAACAGAGCCCAAGCCATGAGGGGCCACTTGCTCTTCCTCAAAAGGCCGCTCCCAGCTCGATCGACGGGAGTCGAGTCGAGGACTCTTTCGTCTTTGGCTGAGTACTGGGTGAGCTCTCGGTCGTCGTCCGATGCGGTTCGAGGAGGGAACCTGATACGCGGGGGGACGAAGGACAGATAGAGATAAGTCTCGGCGTCGAGGAAAGAGGAAAGGCGAACTCACAATCCAACGAAAAGAGCGAAACATCCTCCCTCTCCCTCGTCCGTTCCGAAGTACAAGCAGATGATGGCGCTGGAGTGAAGCGATTGAATACGAGTCAGCTCGGAAAGACTAAATGGGATTCGAGCTCGTATGAACTCACTATTTGACTAGAGGAACGAGAGTGAGAGCCCAGAAGAGAGCTGAGGTCCCTCCCACGACGTCCTCCGTCGAAGGAACCGGTCCACTCGCAGGCCAAAGTCCGTTCATGGTCTGAGAACCGTCAAGAAGGGTTTGATTAGCTGGAAAGTATAGGGGAGAGATACGAGGGAGAGACAGACGAACGTAGAGAGGCGAGGTGCCCTTCGAGAAGGGCGAGGAGAACGAGGTCAGGTCAGCTTCGACGGTTCCTCCCTATCCTTTCGAACCTCTCTTCCGTCTCCCAACCGTCCCTGGGAGACTCACCAAATCAGCGTAGATGATTCCTTCGTATTCCAAGTATCAATCCGACAACAAAGATCAGCTCGTTGTCTTCCCATCATCTCCCCACAGCCCCTTCTTTCAACGCGTCGAGCTCTCTCACCAAGTCCAGAGAAAGCCATCGCAGCGAGAGCTCTGAGCCCTTTGGTTTCCGTCTGTCTTCGATCTGAGAGAATCTTGATTGTCGACATGCTTGAGTTGATGGTAGTTGTGGTTGGGGGCTGAGTCGAAGGAGCGAGCTAGCTAAAAAAAAAAGAGGAACGAAAGAGGGTAATCAGCTGGCGAAAATGGCGCGCGCCTCATGGGCTGAAGGGATGAAAATCTGGGAGCAGCAGAGTGATCGAAGATGTTAGAGGTCCAATAGAGCAGTTGAGATGAGGGATTAAGGGAAGAGTGACCTTCGGGAAAAGAGGAGAGAAGGAAGGGTCGGGGAAGACGATCTGAGACGCGACGCGACTCAACGTTGATCCTTTCCGGCAACCGCAACGAAGAAGATCTGCCCGAAACGGTGTATTATAATGAGTCAAAGTCAGTTTCGCCGCCATTTTTTGTGTATCGAGTTCACGAGCAGTGGACAAAGGAAGACTCACCGTGAAGTTCGAACGCGTCGTCGCTTTCCTCCCTCTCTCCCTCCCCTCTTCACCCGTACGTCCTCCCATTCCTGCACTCCCTCCCACCCCAGGAACAAGGGCCTCTTTCCATCTCAAAAGCGAACGATCGAAAAAAAAAATCCATAGAAAAGGACGTGAGCGAGAAACGGTGTACGTGTGCGAAAACGAGACGTTGCTAGAGAAAGACGAAAGGCGAGGAAAAGACTAAGAGAAGAGAAAGGGGTTAAAGCAAAGCAAGAGTAAGAACTTTTGGGCGGTAGGCGCAGGGTTAAGGGGGGGGGGGGGACGGACGAGAAAATGAAGAACGCAGTCGAGCGTCCAAGAAGGGGAAGGAGAAGGGAGCGAGGCTACATGGTAGAGTAGTAAAATAAGGAAGTAGAACGAGTTTTTGGGTGCAGGAATGGGCAAAGCGACTGTGGGGTGTACGAGAGAAGGGGTACGGACGTGAAATTCGAGACGAGAAGAGCGTAAGAATGGAGACGAAAGAGAGAGAAATAGTTCGTGATACGGGCAGGAGGAAGAGGGATATAGAAAAGGCCGCAGGGAATATAAGAGTCGAAGTGAAACGAAACGAGACGGGATGTGTCAAGTCTAGAAGAAAAGACGAAGAAGAGAAAAGGGAAAGGAAGCAAATGGGAGAAGGGGACGCGTCGAAGGGAGAGGGAGTTCTATGGAATGAAAGCACGAAGTCGAGAGTCTCCTCGACCCTAAATACCAGCCGCCTCCCTTCTAGTATCCTCCCCGAGAGTAGGCATCGACGCCGATCCAACCACCGGTCTCAGGATCGAGGCGAACAGCGGCGTCTCCGGTTCCTCGTTCGTCGTCGACGTCGCTCCTCCTTCCTCTTCGGACGTCGAAGCAGGAGAAAGCGTGGTCGACAACGACGGCACAGAGAGTGTCAACCCTTCACTGGTAGGAGGTCCTCCTCCGGGTCGTCCACCTCTCGTCCTCCCTCTCCCTGGACCGAGATCTCCTCCCACCTCCTCCTCGACCGAATCGAGCAAAGCCATCTCGCCCGACGGTGAGGGCGATCCCGTAGGTGAGGTAACGCTGGATCCACTCGATGCGCTAGCGGAGGAGGATCCGATGGCCGAGGGAGGAGTAGGATAGACGAGGTTGGGGACGTGCGACGAGTGCGAGAGGTTTGGGTGAAGAGGGAGAGGTCGACCGTGGTTGCGGCTGTGGTTGTGGTGGTTGTGGTTGGAAGAGATGGGTCGAATGGGAGCGGCGTTCATGTCGTAGGAAGCGATGGAAGCGAAGACGAGTTCGGGAGGAGAGTGGGAGAGGGAGTCGGGGAGGGAGGTCGAGCTGTGGGAGGAGGAGTTGCCTGAGTCGACGGATCCTTCCCGAGGTTTCTCGAGGACAGCTTGAGGGATGACGGCAGGGTTTTTACTGTTGAGACAACGAAGGTGGAGATGAAAAGAGAAGTCAGTTCGAGACTTGTTCGGTCGCCTGAAGTAGAGCGGGACGTGAAGAGTCGAGCGGATCAAAAAACTCACAGGACACTGAAGACTACACTCTGATCAACCTCAACCTCCTCTCCCCACTGCCCACCCCCTTCCTTTCCTCGAGCACCAGCTCCGTTCACTCCCATCCCACCATGAACTCCCAAGTATCCTCCGTTCTGCTGCACGACTCCGTTCGGCGTTCCTCCTCCTCCTCCTCCGTTGTTCACGTAAGGCGACCTCCTCCCGTCGTTCCTCATTCCTCGTCGCATCGTCGCGTTGGGAGAGGTGGTGGGAGTTGGAAGAAGGGAAGGAGCAGAGTGGTTGAGCTCTCTGAGCACGTTCTCCATCCCTCGAGCGTGATGAACGAGAGACGCGTGTTGGAGGGAGAGGTGGTGGAGTTGGTACTGGAGCTGTTTGGTTCGGAAAGAGCAAGAGACGAGGAAGCAAGTCAGTCTCTGTCTTGAGGGTCGAGCCATATCTTTCTTCAAAAAACGAGCAGGAATACATTCGAAGACTCACCTGGCTCTCTCTCCCTCGTCTCTCTCCGTCCCACACCTCCCACTTCCTCTTCTCTTCCTCAGCAACCCTGACCCTAAGGTCTTTCTCCCTCTTCTCCCACTCCATCAACCTTCTCTCACTATCCAACGTCCTGGCATCCCTCGACTCTGCAAGCTGGAACTGAAGCTTCTCGATCTCGGTCTGAGCCTCAGAGAAGGCTGTCCTCAAAGTGACGAGTTCCGAGGATTGAGCGTTCGAGTTCGATCCTGACGCAACGGCGTTCGACGAGGAGGAGTGGGAGGAGGTAGGAGCTGGGATCCAGTCCCATTCGGAAGTAGAGGAGGAGGGTGCGATGATGGAGGAAGGAGAGGAGGGAGCTGTGGTGGTCGAGCTCGCGGTTGGTTGAGCTTGAGCTTGAGCTTGAGGCTGAGCGACGAGGACCGGGACCGAGCTCGACGAGGGCGATGAAGGAGCTTTGGAGGAGTGGGAGGGCTGTGGGGACGGCAAGCTGGAGGACGAGGGAGTAGGAGGAGAGAGGAGGATGGACGCGGGAGTGGAGGTCTTTGACGACGACAAGACCCCCTTGGCTGAGGAAGCTGAAGCTGAAGCTGCTGCCGCCTTCTTCGCTGCCTTCTTGCTTGACTTTGTCACCGCCGCAGCCTTCTTCCCTGCTGGACCGACGAGTTGGAAGTCTCCTCCTTCGTCTTCCTCTACGATCGGAGGTTGAACGATGGGAGGAGGAGGGAGGAGATGTTTGGACGGTGTAACCTTGGAGGAGAAGGAGGAGGAGGTCGAGGACGTTGTCGAAGAGTGGGAGGTGATTTCCGACGATGATTGAGCATGAGTGGGTGCAGAAGAGCTGGAGGAGGTGTTGGAGAGGATGGTTGAGGTTGGAAGAAGGGAGGAGGAGGAGGACGAGGAGGAAGCTGGAGAGGGGGAGGAGGCGGACGGTTTCAGGGTCGAAGCGGTGGTTGGAGTGGGTGGATGATGTTGAGGGTTGAAACTTGAAGATCTCGATCTGGCTCCATCTGAACCTGCTACTAGAAGACCCTCAGAAGAAGGAAGGGGAGTCTTTGTGACGCTTCCTTTCCTCTTCTTCGCTCTTCCTCCTCCCACCGAAGAGGTGCCCTCCCCTCCTCCTCCTCCTCCTCCTCCTGCCTTGTCCTTCTCTGGTTCTTCGTCTGCCTGCTTCAAGAGCTCTTCCCTTAGAAGGTCGCTTCTTCTCTCCTTGTTCTTGTGATCCCATCGTTTCCAGACGGTTTGGAGTTGACCGCTCAGGACGAGTCCAACGACGACGGCAACGAGGATTCCAAGTCCAATACGAGACTGAACAGGAGAGGACGAGAGCTTGGAGGAGGAAGGAGGAGGAGTACGATGATGGTGAGATCGATGGCGGGAAGAAGAAGAAGAAGAAGACATGGAGGGAGGGAGGAATTAGGCCTCAACGGCGGATACAGTCGAGAAGGAGCGTGCAAGAAAGAGTTGCAAGAGGAGCGGGGGTGTAGGGGTGGCCGATCAGTGGGTTGGGTTGGGTGCTGCTGGAGAGGGTGAGAGTTTGGAAACAAGAAGAGAAGAGAACGGAGGGAGCTGGAGAGACACCGCCGAAGAGGATGCGATCGCGGGGAGAAAAGGACAGACGAGGTTGAGACGATCCTCTCCCAACTGAACAACCCTAGTTTTCGCCCGGAGATTGACTGAGAATATATGCCGTTGGGATTCACAGAATCGAAGGAGGATTTTTTACCAGCTCCAGCTCGAAAAGGGGAAGATGGTTTTCCTCCTCTTTCCCCTGGGTCTCGTCGTCAAGGCGCCGCTTTCCCACCTTCTCGCTTCTCAGTTCCTTTCTCGAGTAGTAGAGCTCGCCGCTGAATCGATTTTCATAAACAAGTCTATTACGTCTAAGCCGAAACAGTAGCAGCAAACGTTTCCCTCCCCGATGTGAAGCAAGAACGCCCAAAGTGATGTGCCCGTCACCCTTTCCCTTCTCTCCATTCTGGTAGAAGGTCTTGAGGGTGAGAGGAACTGGGAGAGAAACCGAGAAGCATTCAAGAGCAAAGACATAAGCAACGAGAAAAAAACAAAGACGGACGGTCCAAGAGCAAACCCAGAAAGCAAACGATGATGGAAAGATTAGAGGTCGAGAGGCAGAGCAGAGATACAGGAAAAGATATGGGATGCTAGCGCTGAGATTGCTGCTGCTGTTGTCGGACCTGGACGGAAGGACAGCGAGAGAGAGAAACGCGTCAAAGTCAGTAAGAGTCGAAGATCGGACGCGTCTCCTCCCTTCCCTCCTTTTCCTCTCGGAAACGCACCTTGTTCATGAACCCAGTGACCCGACCCACATCCAGTCCCTCCCCATCGCTCTCCACAGCCGTTATCAGAGTGTCGAGCATCTGAAAACGGACGAAGATATGAACAACCAACAAATCAGTCGCGACGTCTCCTCTCTCACTCCTTCACGCCCGCCCCCCAAACGGAACACGGAAAGCATGAAAACTCGAACTCACCGACCCGATCAACTCCAACGGCACATTCGAACAGATCGCAATGATCTTCCTAAACATCACTTCCTTCTCCCTTCTCTTCACCTCCGCCATCCTAATCCTCTCCTTTAACAGCCCTTCCACCCTCTCCTGCCAAACCGCAATCCTCCTCAGCTCCACCACCTGATCCATCAACCCTCCCTTCCCAGAAGACTTCGGACTAGGATCCACCTCCCCATCCTCCACCACCACACTCGACGGCACGTCCTCCCTGAACACGAAGCTCCCTCCCGACGTGTTCGAGACGGGCGACCCATCGGCTCCGTACCTCCCCGACCAATCGAACATCTCCTCCTCGACGAGAGCGAGCTGGACGTTCTTGATTCGGATGTTGATCGAGTCGAGTTCGGTGAGCTTCGAACGGAGGGATTTGATGCGACGACGTTCCGAGGAGAGCGTTTTGGTCGCTCCTCGGAGGTGGGACTCGGTGACGGTGAGGACGTCCTGCTTGACTTTGATCTCGGCGAGGAAGGATTCCGAGAGGGATTCGATGGTTTTGGTGAGGTCTGAGGGAAGGAGGGGGAGGTCAGTGGCAGCGAGACGAGGGAGAAGGAAGAAGAGAAGGAGAGGAGAGAGAACGAACCTGCAATCACGTCCTTCGACTTCTGAATAGGACCTGGAGGAGGCTCTCGAATGGCGGCGACAGCTTCTTCTGCTGGTGAAATTCGAAGAGCCTGGGGAAGAGATGAAGTGAAACAAGAAGTCAGCTTCGAGACCTGGAGAGGGAGAGAGGACAGACGCGTCGAAATCGAACTCACCTCCTCCTCGCACCCGTAATCTCCAGCTCTCAGTCCCATCTTGTTCGGAATCGTCTTGTCCGCCTGCACCGACAAGAACAGCCCCACTAAACTCCGATTCCCAACTCTAGCAGCGATGTTCAACGCCGTATCCCCGTTGCAATCCACGATGTCCACGATCGTCCTGAACCCTTTCCCACTCCCCGTCGTTCCACCTCCCAGCCCCTCGTTCTTCGCTATCCATTCTAGCACAGCCTCAAGGTAGTACCTCGCCGAAGCAGCTCGTCCCTTCATCCCAGCGACGAGAGCGATGTGGTGAAGGACCGTCCGATGCGACGTGTCGAGGGTTCGAAGGGTGGAGGAGAGCTCGTCGTTGTGGGTTGAGAGGACGGCGGCGAAGGATTGGGTATCGTAATGGTTGGTAGCGAGGACGGATCGAATGAGAGGGGTTTCTCCTGCGTAGTTTCCTCGATGGGGATCTGCTCCTCGGGCGAGGAGGAAGGAGACGAGGTTGGGTCGAGAGAGAGAGCAGGCCCAGTGGAGGGCGGTGTGACCGTAGGAATCGATAACGAGGTTGGGATCGAAGGTATCTGAGGGATCGGGGAGAAGGACTGTTGGGTCGACAGGGTCGTCGGATCCTGTTGGGTCTGAGGAGGAGGTGTGGTCGAAGAAGCCGAGGAGGAGAGCTCGTTGACGAGAGGGATCGGGGTTGTTGGCTGGATCCGAGGGTTTGGAAGCGAACCGAGTGAAAGGGACGAGGGAGGAGGTAGGCGGGAAGGTGCTCGACGACGAAGTTCCGTTGAGAGCTGCTGGTGTGGAAGAGGAGGCTGCGACGGGAGGAGGAGGAGGTGGGAGAGCTGATCCTGAGGCGATGGGTTGACGAGACGACGATGCGACTGCTGACGGACCTGAAGGGTGGGAAATCAGGTCAGTATTCGATCCTTCAGAAGCATTCAGGACGAAGGAGTGAGTCGAGAAAGAACGAACTTGAAGCGACCGGGGTAGACCTCGACGGCGTCGACTCCTGAAGGTGAGGAGAGTTCTGGAAGGCTGCTCCTTGATACGGAGGGCCCTCCGAGGGACGCATCTTCTTCGACGAGGGAGGTCCCATCGACGAGTCTCCTCCGTAGGGCTCCGATCCTCCGTGGTAGCCTCCTCCTGGAAACTGCATCACTCCCGCTGCCACTCTCCGATGCTCCTCAGCAAGCTGATCCATTCTCCTGGCTTCCTCTTCTCCATCATCCTGTCTCGGCCGTTTCGACGACGACGCTTGCTGGGGTTGGTACTGCTGAGGGGCGAAGTGCTGAGGGTAGGAGGAGGACGAGGTCATCATCTGAGCTTGACTCGCTTGAGGACCTCCGTAGAGCTGGCCGCCGTGGGAAGCTGGTTGAATGGGATGGTGGTAGATGTGAGGGACGGGTTGGAAGGGAGAAGCGTTGTTGGGGTTGTAAGGGAGTCCAGAGGTTGAGGGATGAGAAGGGAGGGTGAGCTGTCGAGGCTGGGGAGGACGACCTGCTGTTGAGTTCCGAGGCTTCGAAGGAGTAGCTTGACGACCTGCTGTAGGGAGAGCTGCGGCGGTTGCTGCATCGCTGAGGTTGTGGTCGAAGAGGGCTGCTAGGAGGTTGTTGACTCCGTAGAGGGTTGCGAGGTCGAGAGATCGGTCGAGAGGAAGCCTGGGGAGGAGGAGGGAAGGAAGGAAGGAGGAACGAAGGTGAGCTCGAGCTCGAATGAAAGGAATCCAGAGCAGATCTCTCTTTAACGACTCGAACGACGTAGAGAGGGGAGACTCGAGCTGATGCTACCCATAGTAGAGCAAGACGAGATACGAAGGAAGGCAAGGAGGAAGACTCACCAAGTCCCTTGATACTTCCCGTACCCTCCTTGAACCTTCTCGTACGGTCCTGGCCCAGGGATGATGTCCTTCTCGAGGATTTTCGTCCTCTTTCCCTTCTCGATCCCAGCGACCTTGAGGATTTGAGTCTAGCGAAAGTGAAAAGGCGAGCAAGCAACACGTCAATTTGGGTAGAGGACGTGACGCGAACGCGATTGATGAGTCGTCCGGATCGAGGTGGACGACTCGAGGGTTCAAGAGCAGGGAGGGAAGAGGGTGATCCAACATACAGCGTTCATCCATCTATGAGAGCGAAGATGGAAGAGGAGGATGAGTCAGTGGATGGCTTGGTGACGAGAGCCGAAGGAGGAAGGGCAAAGGAGAAGGAAGGGGAGAGGGAGGAGGAAGGAAGGGAGAAGGCGGATCCACTCACGCATCCGATCTCCGACGCATCACAGCGATTCCTCGAACCATACATTCAAACACAGGAATCTGAGTGAATGCGGAGAAAGGTCAGCTTCGAATCGCTTTCTTTCCGTCGAGAGATGGACTGGAGACAGTCGACCTGCTCCCAATCCGGCCAACTCCTTCGAGCCTGCTTTTCCTCTCTTGTTGAACTCACCGAGGAATAGACAGCTGTATAGACGTTGGGTTTAGCAGCCATCTCTGCTCCGTACGCTCCTCCTTGTAGCTGACTGTCTCCTGTAGGAATGAATCGTTTCGGCGTGGGAGGTTCAGGTTCAGATCCGACGAGGGAAGGTTCGACGAGCTGAGAGGAAGAAGGAGGAGCTCGGACGGCTGAAGAAGAGGGTAGAGGTGGTTGAAGGGATCCTTGAGGTTGCGCTAGGTTGTGAAAGCTGAGATGAGCAGACGGTATGGGACTCTGCATCGTTGAGAGATGAGAGGGAGGGAGGGAGGATGGATGGGTCGAGGAAGAGTTGGTGGAAGTCTAGTCTCGAATCGCTCTCGCTCCCTTGTCTTTTTTCTTCTCAGGTGCTGGGAGGACGCGATCCTTGACGACCGTCTGTGTTTTTCGCATAGATCGTCCTCAAATGAACGATGAGCTCGCCAACCTTCGATGTTTCTGACGAGAAGCAGAATTTCTCGACGTCAAGGTCAACATGTTTCGGCACCTTCCCCGGACTCTCCTCCTCCTCGACCTCTCGCCGCTCTCCTTCCTTCCCTCCAACCATCTCGACCTCGTTTCTATACCCCCTTTCCGGTCCTCTTCTTTTCTCTCTCTCTCAGCTCTCGATGATTCCTCGGCTCAGTTATCCGATAGCTTCCACTTCGAAACTTCCTTGTTCGCTCCTCCTCCTCCATCCTCAACGCTCGTTCCATCTCTCCTCCCCAACATCCTCCTCCTCCTCCTCTTCACCACCACCACCACCACCTCACCCTCATCCTCAACCCAGCCCCTCCTCTTCACCCCGTCCTCCACCGAATACTTCAACTCCTACGAAACCTCGAAAGGTGGATTCTCAACGCAAGAGCACCCAATACAAGCCAACGATCCTCGGAGGAGAGCAGCAGAAGGATGTTATCGACAAGAGAAAGCTCCTGATGGACGAGTGGACGAGATTCTTCCCATCCCAGAAGGGAGAGATAGAAAGACCGGAGGATTTCGATAACGAGCCGCTCCATGCCTACAGTGAGTTCAACCTCGGTTCGGTTCAGCTTCGAACGAGATGGGCTGAAGGGGAGAGGGAGGGTGCGAGCTCGTCGATGGAAGGGGGAGATCGCGTTCTGGAGCTTCGATCTGGGAGAGGGAAGTTTATTAACGCAGCTGTAGCTGTAGCTGATAGTCTCAGCTTCACAGCGAGGGTCTCTAGAGAGGTTCTTGATCCAATTTTGTAGAGGAAACGAGTTCGTTCCTTTGATCCTCATCGGAGCCGTCCGCTGACCCGACCTCCCTTCCTTCCTCCTCCCCTGCTCCTTCTCACTCCCCCCTTCAGACGCAAAAGAGAACGGATTCTCAGAACTCATTCAACCCTCGGACGACGCCGAGCTCTCCTTTCGTCGCGTAACAGCCAAAGACGTCGCCAACCGTATCATCCCTCCGACCTCGGTCACCATGCTGACTCGCGATTTTGTCGATGATCATCTATACAACGTGAGCTCATCTTATTTGACATCGAGCCTTCCTTCTTGCCTCTCCGTCTCAATCCTGACTTTATCCTTCCTCTCTTCCAGCCCAACTACGGCTACTTCTCCTCTCCCTCCCTCGAGATCTTCACCTCCCCTCCCATCGACATCCCCACCCTCAAGAACGGAGCCGCCTTCACCCAAACCGTCGCCGCTCGCTACGAAGAGTACCACACCCAGGAGAAGGATTTCTCGCAGCGGAAGAACCGAGAGTTTGCGGACACGAAGGAGAGGAGGAGGAACTTGGGGATCACCAAGAGCGGAGCTCAGGGCGAGTTGTTCCCCGAGATCTCGAGGAGGGAACAGGATGGGAAACAGATTTGGCATACTCCTACGGAGATTTTCAAAGTGAGTCTATGATGGCTGTTTGAGGGAAGGTGGGGCGGGAGGAACGAGGGAGAAGGAGAGAGACACGAGCCTGACGACCGTTCGACGCGTCTTCCTTTCGTTCGTTTGTTCAGCCCTGGTACGGACGAGCCGTCGCTCGAGCGATCGTTTCGGACTACAAGCTCAAGCACTTCCCTTACGACGATCTGATCATCTTCGAGATGGGAGCTGGAAACGGAACGTTGATGACCAACATCCTCGACTACATCCAGGAGCAGGAGCCAGAGGTTTACGAGCACACGAGGTGAGTCTCCTCTTCTCGTTCAACGCGTTTCCCTTTCTTCCCCCTTCTGGCTTTGGTCTTCGGGCTGACACGAATGGCTTCCTTCGTCGCTCCAGCTACCGAATCATCGAAATCACCACCCAACTCGCCCTCAAGCAGCTCGAATCAGCGAAGGAACATGGCCATCAAGCCTGCGTCGAGATCATCAACAAGTCCATCTTCGACTGGGACGAGGTCATCAACGAGCCTTGCTACTTTATGGGAATGGAGGTCCTCGTTAGTCCCTCTTCCCTTCTCTCCTTCCTCCCGTTCTCCTCCCTCTCCCTCCGACTCACCTCCCTCCCCTCCCCTTCTGCTTCCACAGGACAACTTCACCCACGACATGATCCGCTACGATCTTCTCACCGGTCTCCCTCTCCAAGCTGTCATCGTTACCGACCCTATCGGCGACTTCACCACCGTTTACGAGCCCGTCTCCGACCCCCTCGTCGCTCAGTACCTCGCTCTCCGAGCCCTCCTCCCACCACCTCACAACGCTTCGCCAGCGATGCCGAAATGGTTCGCCAACTCGCCGTTCTTGAGGTGGTTGAAGTTCAACTTGATGCCGTTCGCGGCGAACTTGACGAAACCCGAGTGGATCCCGACGAAGGCGATGGTGTTTATGGAGGTGTTGAGGGACAAGTTCCCGAAACGTGAGTACAGCTCGTCTTCTTTGTTTACAGCAGGGGAGGGAGGATGAATGAAGGAGTCGAAGGCGAGCGAGAGTGAGGTTTGGAGGGCGAACAAGGGGAAGAAAGGAGAGCTTCGTCGTTTCGTTCGATCTTTCGAAGCTGACTTTTCCCTCTTCTTCCTTCGTTCCAGATCGACTGCTACTGGCGGACTTCACCAGTCTGGAAGAGAGTTTAGAGGGATGGAACGCTCCTGTGGTGCAGACGAGGCAGTTGGGAGAGATGATCCCTGTGACGACGGTGAGTTCGAGACCCCCGTCCCATCATCGACTTTTCGACGATTCGTTCCGGTTCTCCTCGATCTGTTTCTGATGGGCTGAGACTTGCCTTGTTTTGTCGTCTTCTCCAGGTCATGGTGAAGCACGGGTTCTTCGACATCTTCTTCCCGACGAGTGAGTCTCTCCATCGAGTCGACGCGTCGACGCGTCTCTTCCTCTCTCTCCTCATCTCTCGACCCCCAAGACCTTTGCATCAAGCTGACCCCTTTTCTTTCCCTCTTTATCGTTCCCGTCTTCCACTTCTCTCCCACCAGACTTCCCCCTCTTCCTCTCCCTCTACACCCTCATCCAAACGCTCCCTCCCAACCTCCCTCCGCCTCCGCCTCACCTCCTCCGCTCCCCTCTCTCCGTCCCTCACCTCGTCAACCCAGCCATCCCAACTCCTCTCCCACCCACCTTCTTCAACTCCCATCCTCCGCTCTGGCCGCCAAAGACGGATCAGTGGTTCGCGCCGAGAGCGGTCGAGTTGGAAAAGACGATCAAGAGTCGGCCGGTGAGGGTGTGGACGCACGCCGAGTTTCTGAGTCATTTCGGAGAGGACGGAGGAATGACGAGGACGAGGGATGGAGAAGACGTGATGTTGAGGTGGTATAGGAACGCGGGGTTCTTGTTTTGATTCGAGGGAGGAGGGAGGGGAAGCACGTATTACGACTTTTTGACGATGGCTTGGGGTGTTTTATCGGATTCAGGGGTGATAGAGAGTAATGCTCGAAGTATCTTGCCCCAAATGAGGACTCGTCGAAGGAAGAGCAAGGAAGTCACCGTCGTACACGAGTGATAGACGACGCGTCTCTCTTTTCGTTTTTCAGTCGACTCGCTCTGTGGACATCCAGTCTTCGAATCTCCCGTTGAAGGCCACGGAGAACATTTTTTTTTCCATTTTTCCCGCTCTCGACTATGAACGGACGATGAGAGAAGAGGGGACATCGATTAAACTGACGCGTCGTGAGAAAACTAAAGGAAAGCTAAGACGCCCCGATAGCTTAGTGCTCCACCGGTTGAGCTTTCTTCGAAGAGGCGTCTTCGAGCTCCAACGATGGAGATCGAGATCGAACCCGCTTCTTTCCCTTCGAGGTCGTCGTCTTCGTTTCCTCGAGAGAAGAGTTCGTCGTCGCGTCGTCGGCGAGATTCGGTTTGGCCTGTTCAATCGACCCCAGGTCCGTGGAAGGAAGAGAGAGAGAGAAACTTCAGCACCGAGAGACAAATGGAGTCCTGTAAGAGCGTGAAGGAAAGTACTCACCTCACCCTTCGAGTTCTCGACAGCGACGTGCCCAAACCAATTCGTCCTCTTGTTCCTGATCTCCTCGTTCAAAATCGCGCACAACAACAACCTCTCAACCACCCTCCCATCTTCTTCCTTCTGCCAACACTTGAACAGGTCCGACTCGAAATCGTCTTTCTCTCCGGGCTCGTATCGACCTTTCGGCGATCTGAATCGGACGAGGTGATGGAGGTCGTTGAGTGCTTTTTGGTGCTTGGGCTTGTCGAGAGCGTAAGGAGGTGGTTTGGGAATGATGGAGTTGGAGGAAGTGTCGAAGATGGAGAGAGCTGAAGCGAAGGTGTCGTTGATTGGGAGGAGGGTTTGGACGACGACGGGAGGGAAGAAGGGGAGGGAGGATCGCCAGGTGGGGGACGCGACGAGGCTAAGGAGAGAGAACGAGGGGAAGAGTCAGCGATAGAAGAGGGAGTTCAGAGGAAAGGATTAGATAATACACACAGTTTCCTACCGAGAGCAGCCTGGAACGACAAGGGAGCAAGGGAGGACAATCAGTTCGAGATGACACGAGGACGGAGGGTCGAGTTGCCTCACTCTTTTGTCCAGGTTCATCGTTCGCACATCTTCCCACTTCAAACCTGCAACCAACTCTGAAATAGGAGCACCCTGAACGTTCGAGCTAGACCCTCCTGGCATGGTCTGCTCGTTCTGAGAGCCCCGACGAAGATTCTTCTCGCCATGACCAGTCGAGGAAGAGGACGAGGAGGAAGCGCGGGAGATGATGCTGGAAGGGGTAGTAGGCTCGACGATGGAAGAGAGAGACATCAACGAGGCTCTTCTCGGAGCTGCAGGAACGGCGAAGGAGTCTTGGGAAGGAGGAGAGAAGGATCTCTGAAGAGGAGGAGAGGAAAAGCAAAGGGAGGGCGATCAGCTCGAGTCTCTCCCGCGAGAAGACAGGTAATTGGGCAGGACGGCTAACCTGAGCTTGTGAAGCTTCAACTCTGCTCCCATCACTGAGTGTCGAAGTAGATCTAGCGGTCTCGAGATCGAATCGGCCAGATCCAGAGGCAGATCTGCTCGAGTTGATCGCTCCTCCTCCATCCACCTCGCCCTGCTCCATCTTGACTCGATGCTGAGGAGGAACGACGGCAGCCTCCCTGTCCATGACGATTCTTCTTCTTCTGTCCCATACTGCCTCCCAGTACTCTTCTTCTCCCACTTGAGCATGCTCGAATCCCGCCTGCATCTCAATCAAGACGTTCTTCTCCTTCGAAGTGAGCTCGTCCGGTCCGTCTCGAAGCCATCCTCCTCGACGAAGCTCTCGAAGTTGGTAACTCTCCACTTCAGAGAGACCAGGGAGTGGATATCGAAGCTGTAGAATGAGATCTTGAAGTCGAATGGGAAGCTGTCGAAGAGAAGACATGGGGGGGGAGGAGAGAAGATGGGAGTCGAAGGAGACTTTGAAGCTCAAGCGACGTCCTCCTCCTTCCCCTCCAACGGCTTCTTGCTCCCCACGACGACTTTCTTCTCTTCAAACCTTCCCGGAGGTCTCAGTAGCTTCCTATGGCCCCTCTTCCCACCGAGATGAGACAAATTATCGCTCTAGATCTCGACAACTTTGTGAGCCATCTCCTCGTCTCCTCCTTCGCCGCCAAAAGCTGAACCGAGCCCTTCCCTTTTGCTTTCAGTACGTCGGAGTCGAACGACTCAGAAATCCTTCCCTCGTCGGAAAGCCTGTTGGGATCAAACAGAAGGGAATCCTTGCGACCTGTAGTTACGAGGCTCGAGCAAAGGGAGTAGGAAAGCTCATGAGCTTGAAGCAAGCGAAGGAGAAGTGTGATTCCCCCTCTCTCCTCTTCTCCTCTCCTCGAAGACCAGACAGAAGCTTACCAACGGACTCTTCTTACCATGTTCGCAGGCCCTGAAGTTAGTATTCTCCCTTCTCCCTCTTCCCTGGCGGGCGAGTCGCTGATCTTCGCCTCTCCTCCAGCTCATCGTCGTTCTTGGAGAAGATTTGACTCCTTACCGTCACTATTCTCGCCTCGTCTTCAATCTCGTTCGCTCCATCGTTGGGCCTTCAGTCCCTGTCGAGAAGCTTGGGATGGACGAGCTCTTCATCGACTGCTCCTCCCTCGTCAAGGTGCACCTCGGGGAAACGACGTTTCGTCGACGCGCGGACGGGCAGATCTGGTTCAGTTTGAGCTCAGGAGAGCCAGGGTTGGGTTTCTGGTACGCCGAGGATCGTTGGGCTGGTCATAGACTGGAAGATGAAGGTCTGGAAGTCGAGGCAGGACCTCAATCAACGTCGCCGTCGTCGTCGAACAATCGTCCCAACCCTTACCTCGTCGCCTCCCACCTTGCTCTTCACCTTCGCACCCAAATCCAAGACCAAATCGGACTCGGTACTTCCGGAGGAGTCTCTCACAACAAACTCCTCTCCAAACTCATCGCTTCCACCCACAAACCGGCCGATCAAACCTCCCTCTCCCCACTCTTCCTCCCTTCGACATCTCCACCAAGCCTCCATCCATCAACTTCGTACCTCATCCAAGTATATCTCGACCCGCTCACCCTCCGCAAACTTGCTGGCTTCGGCCATACCATCACCTCCAAAATCATCCAAACCCTCTCCTCTCTCGACCCTCCTCCTCCTCCCGAGCTCGATCCAGACGCGCCGACCGTCCTCACCACTCGAACCCACCTCTCCCTCTCGACGTTCAAATCACTCTTCACACCTCGACTCGCACCTATCCTCTACTCTCTTCTCCACGGAGACGACCCTTCGCCCGTCGTTCCCTCCCCCGAATTCCCAGCCCAAATCGGAGTGGAGGAATCGTACGCGTCGAATCACTTTTTCGAGTGGAGGAGGTTCACTTCGGAAGTGGAGAGGCTTCTTACCTCGTTGCTGGTGAGGTTAGAGGAGGAGCTCGTGGTGGTGGGTGATGAGAAGGCGGGGAAGAGGAGGTGGGTGAGGTGGCCGATGAAGTTGAGGATGGAGATTCGAAGGGGATGGGATTCACC
The DNA here is from genome assembly GCF_051309035.1 of Mrakia frigida. Taxonomy (NCBI): domain Eukaryota; kingdom Fungi; phylum Basidiomycota; class Tremellomycetes; order Cystofilobasidiales; family Mrakiaceae; genus Mrakia; species Mrakia frigida. The sequence goes on along the minus strand of NW_027481241.1, from coordinate 152,114 downwards.
GAACGGGAGGGAAGGGAAGTCGGTTGATATGCCTGTGGGTGTGTTTGATCTGGGAGTGGAGGTGGAGAAGAGAGTTAGGATGCTGATGGGGAGGAAGGTGGCTGGAGGAGAGGAGGAGAACGAGGTCGGTGGGACGACGAGGAAGGTGGGAGGAGTTGTTGGATCGTTGATGAGGGGTTTAATAAAGGAAGGAGAGGGAGGGAAAGAGTTCGAGCTGTATGTGTGAGTGGGCGAAACGTTTCTTCTCCCAAAGTTTGAACCGAAATTTCGAGGAGAGCAGCTGACGAGCCCGCTCTCCGTCGCGTCGTTGTTTCTCAGCATCAACTTCGCCGCCCTCTCCCTGTCGACTCACGCCCCTGGACCCTCTATCGAACAGTGGACCAAGTCATCTTCATCCTCTACACCAACGTCCTCCAAAGGAAAACACCGAGCTCCTCCGGATCTCGACCTCTCTATCCTCAACGAACTTCCCTCGGATCTGCGAGCGGAAGTCCTGAGCAGCTACGGTCTCTCAGAGCGAGACGTCGCCGAACTACTCAAGGATCGTCGACCTTTGAAGCTCAGGAAGGTTTTCGAAGAGGGTCAGGGATCTGCTGTCGAGAAAGGGGGAGGAGAAGGTCAGGACTTGGTGGACGAAACCGTCGGCGGCGTGATGGAGGAGAGGCCAGAGCTGGAGACAATGGAGGCTGACGCCGAGGAGAACACGATAGGATGGAGGAGCGATCTGGAAGAAGACGGAGAGGATGCAGACGAGGAAGAGTGGGGCGCGGACGGGGAGGAAGAGAAAGAGACGTGCTCGATCTGTCGATTGAGGGTGTTCCCTTTCGCTTTGGCGGCTCATGCTTTGTTTCACGTAGCAGATGGATGATCACATTCTATTCTCGAAGTTCTGTCTCCCTCGAACAGCTTGGAGCTCAGAAAGGCTTCGAAGACTCGAGCGAGCGACGAGACGTGTTCGACGATCGGAACCCTTCCCGAGAAAGCCGTCTGCTGGCTTTCGGGAGTCGACGAGAAAACTCATCGCATGAAAACAAACGAGCGCTTCAGTCAGCTTCAGCTCAATCAGGTCCCCCAAGGAAAAAAACAAACTTCCTCCGAAGCAAACTGAAGCTCCGCCCTTGACGCGTCGCCTCCCTCATGGGGGAGCAGGAAAACGCAGAGCTCAACCTTTCCCCTCCTCCTCTCTCTTTTCCCTTTCAACTTCTACACCTCTCCCTCCCCTTTTTCGCCCAACTTTCAGCTTCTCCAGAACAGCCAGCTTCCCCGAAACAACTCTACGAGCTACTTGGAACTTTTAATTCCATCGGAGGAAGCGAAGAGAGGTCAGTCAAGGAAGCTGAGGATCCTACTCCTCCTTCCCTTCCCTCCTCGTTCAACCTCAAGCTGACCCCTTCTTTGGACCTGTGGCACCCTCAAGACACCTCTCCGCGTCTCCGTATACATCACTTTGGATCATGTCTTTCAAGGTGAGTTCAAAAGCGCATTTCTGGGGATTCTGGAACGAAAGGGGGAGGGAAGTCGAGGTGACGGGCTGGGAAGGAGGGAAGAGGGGGAGACAGAAAGGATCTGTGGATCCTCGGGAGCTCGTCCGGATCCTTGGAGGTAAAAGCTGATCATCCTTACTACCTCCTTCTTTCGCAGGGACCAAAGCGGAAGCGAGGGCTGAAGGTACGAACGCGTTGGGAAGGCGACGCAGGAGGGCTCAAGCTCACCTCTCTTTCCTCCCTGATTCGCTCGACAGTCTCATCTTCAAGACGGACGCAAAGTATACGATATCAGTGATTCTGACGATGATGAGCCAATGGCTCCAATGGCAAGTTCTTACACCCGTCACCTACGTCGAGTCGACGATGGAGGAAAGAAACGAAAAGAGCTCACCGTCGCCGTCTTCCTCGTTCTTTCTCTCCAGGATCAATCTCCTCTCGCCGGACCCTCAAATCACAACCAGGGAAAGGAAGTCATCGATATCTCAGATAGCGACGAGGATCTAGCGCCATCATCAGCAGCCTCCGTTGTACGTCCCTAAAAAAGTTGAGACCCAGCTCGAGCTCGCGCTCACACCTCCTTCTCTTCCCCCTCTCTCCTCCTTCAGCCTTCCATCTCCACCCCCAAAGCATCCCAATCCTCTACGCTTCATGGATCTCAACCTCGCTATCAACGCTTCCATCCCAGAACCCCCTCTCCCTCCGTCGTCCCCGAAACTCCTCCTCTCTCCGACGACGACGACGAGCCTCCTGTAAGGCTCGACAAGGGAAAGGGACGAGCCGAACCAAGACTCTCAACAGAGAGTCGAGGTGTCTTTTCGCGCAGTATCATCGAAGTCGACACGGATGATGAGGAGGAGCAGGACCAGGAGGACGAGACCGAGAGGGAGGACGAGGAGACCGTTTCTCCGAGAGTTCTTCGAGTTCGAAAGAAGACGAAGGGTGAGCAGACAAGAGCAGGAAAGGACGAAGATCCCGACCCGCTGCTGACTGGGTATCCTGCTCTCCTCTTCAGGTAAACCTCTGGACGTCGCCGGTCTTGTCAAAAACCTTCCAAGGGAGGACGTCAAAAGAGTCGTTGCTGTTTTGACGAAGGTGAATTCGTCTTGTCTCTGAAGAACGAGTGGAGAAAAAGCTAGCTGACACGCGTCTTTCACTCCTTCAGGCCAAGGAGGAATCGAAACGGACTTCGAAACGAGCTCGCACCTCGGTGAGCTTTGGGTTTCCATCCCGCGTCCCGCCCTTTTGCTGACCGTTCCCTTCGTCTAGACTTCGTCCAGAGCCTCGAGCTCCTTTTCTCTTCCACCATCATCTACAGCAGCTTCGTCGTCTCTCCCCTCACATCTCAATTGCTTCTCCTCTCGAGGCTCGGTGAGGTCTCGTTGCCCGCTGCTTCCGACTTCAGTTGACGCGTCTGAAACTGATCCTTTCCTTCCTCTCGCTCGTCTTTCTGCAGTTGGAACCCTCGATTTCTCACTCCGGATCATCTAGAGGTCCCTCGTCGACTCCTTTCTCTGCATCAGGACGGGTCAACGAAGCAGACCTCGATCTCGACGAGGACGAGGACGACGGCGGCTTCGAGCTGAACTCAGTACCCATGCGCCGCGCTCGGAACGTCACTCTCCTCACCTCCAATGGCAAGAAAGACAAGTTCAGCAACGTCGAGAACGGCTCAGGGCATCGGTTCAACGCCACGGTCTCGTCCTGGAACGATCCGGAGGACGACGTCGACATCCAGTCGGACGTGATTCTCGACGCTGATGTTTACGAGAAGGATGGGATTATGTGAGTCGTCACCGTCTCTTGTGGACATATTTCGCGTCCCAACTACAAGTGTCGGCGACTGACTTCGCTCTTCTTGCCTGCCCTTAGCCGCATCTGGATCCTTACCGAAATCGCTTGGTTCGTCCTCCCCTCCTTCTCGCCGCTGTTCACTCGAGTTGACTCCCTTCTCCTCCCTTCCTCCAGGTACCAAGTCGACTCCGTCACCAACTTCGCTTCGATAGAAGACTTCTTCGTCACTGGAGCCCTCGCGGAACTCGTCGTCGCTATCGGCAAGAAGGCAACTCTCCGTAACTTCGAAGCTCTGCTCTCTCACCGATCGTCCACTGCTACGAAGAAGTTTCTAGGTTCTTCCGACACCTGGCTTCGGGAAGCCGAAATCTGGCTCAGGACGACGGGAAGCCTTCGGACTATATCAAGTTCTAACGTCTTGTCCAACGTGAGTCAATTCTCGACGCGTTGCAAAGTCGAGCTGAAGCTGAATCGCCCTTCGTTCTTTCCGTCCGTCCACTTCAGCTCGGACGTCTTCTCCCGGAAATCGAACGATCCATGCACTACCATCAGTGGGATCAGGACGAGAGATCCCCTCTCATCATCGAGCTCATCAGAGTCGCTCAGAAACGACACGTCAAGCTTCAGCATCGACGAGCTCCGACCGTAGTCGATTCCTTGCCGCCACTCGTCCTTCCCGTCATCCAGGAGCTCGCTGGAGATCTTTTCGGTGACCTCAAGTCTCTTCCCAATACGTCGCTACGGACGGGACCGAGGTCGAAAGTCGAGGAGGACGTCTTCGTTGACGCAACCGACATTGCTCTCAAGAACGAGCGGATCGACTGGACGGAACCTTTCAGGATCAACGAGGAGGGTGTGCTGGAAGCTTGTTTCATGGGTAGAAAGACTGAGCTCAAGGCGAGTCTGATCTTCGGCTCGTTTCGTTCGTTGCGTCGCTGACCTCGAACTCTTCCCTCCCGCTTCGCAGGTCGGGGACTTCATAGCAGTTGAGCCTGTCAAAGAGCAAGTCGACGCTGCATTTCCCTGTTCAGGTCCTATGTCTGGCTTCTGGTGCGTCGTCTGTTCAAAATTGAGGATCTCGTCTCAATTCTGACCTCTTTCTTCCTCCTTCGGCCACAGGTATGGAAGGATCCTTGCTTTCGAGACCACCGATGAGGCTGAGAGTGACTCCTCCGACGACGACGACGATCTCAGCAACACTCAAGTCCGGATCAGCTGGTACTACCACGCCTCGAGTCGGTTCGGAGGTCGCGACGGATTCTACCTCTGCGGCTCGTTCGCCAACCCAAGGGAACTCGTTCGCTCTGACTCTCCTTCGGACTCCTGGCCTCTCAGCATGGTTCTTCGACCTATTTCCGTCGAGCTCTGTACGGCAATTCCTGTTGATACTAGTGCGATGTTCTTTTCGAGGTGAGAATCACGTCTTCCGCTCTTCCCTCGTCCAACTTTCCTTCGAGCAGGTCCTTGCTCGATACCGATGATCTCGATCTTGCTCCGAGCTGACATACGATTTAATTTGTTCATCAGGTTGACTTACAACACCGATGGGAGCGTCGTCTCGACTGCTTCGCTGGAGAACCCGTTCGTTTCCTTCCCGCGTCGTTCCTCCTTTCCTCCCCCTGACCTTCAGTCGCTTCAACAGGAAGCCCAAGCTCGTCGATCCCGTCACTCCGCTTCGAGTTCTTGACGCCTACGCCGGTGCTGGAGGTCTGGGACTTGGGATGTTACTGGGTGCTGGAGGACGGATCGAAATTCCCTATGCCGTCGAGGCGAATCCGAACGCTGCCAAATCTTACGCGTTCGTCTCCACTTCTCCTCTTCTTCAACGCCGGAACAAGACCAAACCACTGATGTTGTCAAACTCTTCTTTTGCCTCCAGTGCCAACCATCCTAACACCAAGGTCTTCAACGAGCTCGTTGGGGTGATCCTGCAGGCTCAGCTTGATCCCGACGAGAAGAAACGGCTCATCAAAGGCCAGATTCATTGCGTGTACGTAGACGAGCGTCGGTTCTTCGATTGCCTGTCCTCTCGATGCTAACTGGGTGCTTTTTTTCGAACCAACAGTCTAGGAGGACCTCCTTGGTGAGTCTCGTTCGTCGCTCTGAAAGGTCGGATGAGACGCGACCTGACCTTTCTCTCCTTCTACAGCCAAGGTTTCTCAACCGCCAACACGTGAGTGTCTCGCATGCGTCCAGTCTCGGAAGTTTTTCTCTCTCTTACAAGCTCTTTTCCCCTTTCAATTTCAGCTCCCGTCATGCCTACGATCCGAGAGTCGCCGAGATGCTCGTGTATCTGTCTCTCTGTTTCCTGCTCGCTCCATCGTACATCATCATCGAGAACGTCCCTGGGTGAGTGGTAGCACACTTTCTCGTCGACTGAGAAGCGTACGAGGAGGAGAGTCGAAGCTGATCTGTCTCTCTCTCAGAATCGAGACGTACAGGCTTCCGTCTGCTCAAGGAAAGCCTGGTGGAACAATGCTCGAGTTCATCAACAGAATCGGAATGGAGCATGGGTATGTTTTTATCTCTCCTTTGTTCCCTCCTATCCTCGCTGAACCTTCCTTTCCTCTCGTCCTTTTTCAAAGTTATCAATTCGCCTTTTCCAAGCTCAACGCCGCTTCGGTTCGTCCCGTCTCTTTTCGCTCGTCGGTCTAATGGAAAAGCTGACTTCGACTCCTCTGCGGTTTTCTCAGTACGGTGCTGCTCAGAGTCGAGAGCGAGTTATCATCATCGGAACGAAGATGGGATCTGTTCTCCCCACTTTCCCTGAGGCGACTCACGGTTCGTTCCCTCCCTGAAACTCCTTTTCCTTTTCCTTAGATCTTTGCTCATCCACACTGACGTCCTTTTCTCTTCTTTTTTCGTTCAGGACCCGAGAAGCACCAGCAGCCGTTCGTTACGGTTTCCGACGCCATCTCCGACCTTCCGCTCGAAGGTTGGACGAGCGCGGAAAGGGTGACCTGCGATCTTCGTCGTGAGGTGGAGTACCTCTGTGATCCCACGTCGGATTTCCAGCGCTTCGTTCGAAGAGGAGCACGGAACGTGGTTTCACTGCACACAACTCCAGGCTACAAGAAGCTGTCGGTAAAACGGTTCGGTCCTTTCGTCGTCTCTCTCCTAGCTTCTTCGCTTCAGCGTTGCTGACGTTTCCCCACCCCCGTTCGTCGCTTCGTTTCTAGAGCTCTTGCCATTCCTAAGGCTCCCGGATCCAGTCTGAAGGGTGAGCTTCCCGTCTCGCAGCCTCTTTTTCTCGCTCCCGCCCACTCTCTTTTCTCCTTCCCTTTTTTCAGATCTCTCGGCTGCCGTCCGAGACCTCCTGGGCCTCAACGTCGAGAAAAAGCAGACAGACTCTCGTACGTGTCTCTTCTCATCTTCCAAGCGTGTTTTTCGAACTTGAGCTGAGTCGCGTCGACGTTGCCCTCTTCCTCCCCCTTCTCTCAGGGACTTTCCGACGACTCGACGGCAACCTCCCCTCGCCCACAATTACTGGTCAAATGGGAATGAACTCCTTCCATTCTCAGCTTCACCCTGATGTAAGTCGATGCCGCGTCCTTCCTCCTTTCTCGTCAGATCTGACTCGCTTCTCGCTTCCTTTACTTCCTTCTTGCAGTGCGATCGAGCCATTACTCTCCGAGAACGTCTTCGGCTCCAAGGATTCCCGGATAACTACAAGCTCTTCGGAGGAGCTGGATCTTTGGCTCTACAGATCGGCAACTGTGTCCCAGTTTTCCTCTCCATGGCTCTCGGTCGCCACCTCTTCGGTCGTGGTTCGTCAGACAACAAAGCTCGATCAACACATCGTATCCCGCAAACTGACCTTTTCTTCTTCTTCTTCTTCTTTTCCTTGCCTGTCTTAGCTCCGTCGGTCATGGAGGATCTCGTCGAGGTTGTGATCTAGGTCGACTCGGTCGCGTCGAAGTCATTCTTTTCCTCCTCTCTTGCAAGTTTCGTGATGTTTGTTCTTTCCTTTCATCTCCCTCGACATCTGTATTTCTCTTTCTCGTCTATTTTCTTCTCCTGTGGCACACCTTTCGCCTTCTATCACTCCTATCTCACATCGTTGTACTCGCCTTCGATTTATCTCGCATTTTACTGTCCGTCGCATCGCATTGGCTATCTGTTTCTTCTCGCGTCTCCTCCATCTATGACTTTAGTCTTCCGCATCCCGCTCTCCTTTGTGCTCCCAGAACCAAAATTGAGGAGAAAGGGACAAGAACGACGCGTCGAGGTGGACGTCTCGAGTCGACTGAAGGATTGCGAAAGGAAGCTGAACGGAACTTGACAGTCTCCAGATTTACTCCTCGTAGACAGCTTCGACCGTCTTAGGCAGCTCTTCGAGGCGAAACGATTTAGGAAATCCTGCTCGTGCTCAACTCAAGGACCGGTCGAAAGAAAGAAGAGTCGGAGGGCGAATCAAGCCAGAAAGATCAGAAAGATTCAAACCAGCTCTCGAACAGTGATCAGATCACTTTCGAGATCGAGTGTATGGAGACCAGGAATCCGTCGAGAACTCGATGCTGGTGAGTCGCGAAGGAAGAAAAAGACCAGACCCTTTTTCGACCTGTCAGGATCTCCTTCCCTCTCTCTCTTCTCCCACCCACCACTCCCTCAAATCTACCAAAATGTGAGGTCCCTTTTCTCGTACATGTGAAGAAGGCCTTGGCTAACCTGTTCTGCTACTTCAGGTCTCGACACCGACTCGTACGAAACCTGGATCTCGATGGTGTGCACTCAACCATCTCTTCCCCCTTCCCTTCCCCTTCTTGGGGAGATGCCCTCCTTCGCGTCGCTCACGCTTCTTGTCCCTTCTTTTAACAGCTGAGATGAACGACGGATCTGACTCTGAAGCTGAACTCGAGAACGAATGGGGTCAGTCGTCTTTAGCTTTCTCCTGAAGGACGATTCAAGAGAAGCTCTCGAGCTGACCTTCCCTTCCTTCTCCTCCCTTCTCTTTTAGACGACATGACCACAGATCAACGAGGTGCGCTTCCTGTGATCCACTCCTCCTCCCCCCTCGATCTAACTCTCCTCTCCTTCTTCCCTTTTGTCTCTTCAGTCCTTATGGATTCTGGAATCGACCACGTCCGATCTCTTCTCGGAGACTTCGCCACTTCCGACCTCACCGACAAGCAGATCAAGGATTCTCTCTGGTACTACTACTTCGACGCAGACAAGACGGTAGCGTGGCTGTTAGAGGAGAAGGAGAAGGCAGTGAAGAAGGCAGAGAAGAAGAATGGTAAGCTTCGTTTCCTATCCGTCTCCTTCTCAATCTGGGCTCGAGCTCGCTTTGTTGGTCGCAAGGGTTGTTTTCGTCCGATGGAAGGAGCTCGGGTCCAAGTGGGTTCTCTTCTCTCCTTTATATTGACTCGGAAGGACTACATCGAAGGATCCCTGCTGACCCCAGCTCTCTCGCTTTGCTTTTAGACGTCGAGCCGATGGACGAGGACGTCGCCGCTCCTCCTCCTCCTACCCCCATCGCCTCGACTCCCTCACTTCCCCTCACGGCTCTCCAACGCCTCTCCCTCTCACGACAAGCCAAATCCAACCTTGCATCCAAGAGCACGCACCCAGCACCCTCATCCCCCTCTCTCGCTCCTCCCACTGCCGGCGATCAGCCTCAGCCCAAGCTCTCCAAACTCGCCTTGCTCGCCAAAGCCAGAGCTGCAGCCGCTTCTTCACCCTCCGTCACCCCGACCAGTACCCCTACTCAACCTCAAGAGCCAACTCTATCCTCTCCCAAACCTCTCTCCAAACTCCAGCTCAAACTCCTCGCCGCCAAAGAAGCCAAAGCTCTCCTCGCTCTCCCTCCTGCTCCTCCTCCACCACCACCCCCTCCTCATCCTTCAACCTCGTGCTTCCTTCCACCCTCCTCGGAGATCCTCCTTCAGCCCACCTCGTTCAGCCGACTCCTCGCTCTACCGAGGTCGTCGCCGAAGCAGCTCAAGCTCGAGCCTCCCGCTGGACGCACAGAGGTCTTCTCGGTGTTGGACGTGATGGGAGCCGAGAGGGAGACGATTGCGAGGGTGTTTGAGGGAGAGAGCCCGGACGATGTAGTTCTGAGGAAGAGGGAGGGAACGAAGTTGGCTAGGGTTGGAGGGTTGGAGGTCGCTGGGCAGGTCTAGGAGGAAGCTCGTCGTCGAGGGGACGGAATCACTCGAATTGAACACGGAAAGAAGACACGAGATCAGGTGTTGACGATCTTCGCTCTTCCTTCTATGATCTCTTTTCTCTCTCTACTCAGCGCCCAAAACAACCAAACCTACCGCCTCCAGCAATGCAGCTTCCTCTTCCCAACCCAAGGCCAAACCCAAACCCGCGTCGAAGGTCGCTCCCTCCTCGTCGAAACCGACTACCTCGATGGCGGACGATCTCGCTGGAATGAACCTCGGAGACGACCAGGAGGAGGAGAGTGCTTCGTTGCCGTTGCCGAAGATGACGATGGAGAGGAGTGCGATTCTGAAGGAGGTGAAGGAGAAGGAGAAGGACGGGAAGGGAGGATCGATCAGTTTGGTTGTTATCGGTGAGTTCTTTCACCTTTTTGAGGCCCGCCGGATGCGTATTTGGAATCGAAAATGGAGGAAGAGATTCTGATGCGAGCAGGGCTAACCCAATTCGACTCCTCCTTCCCATCCCTCCTCCTCCAGGTCACGTCGACGCCGGGAAATCAACGCTTATGGGTCGGCTGCTGTACGAGCTAGGAGTCCTTTCGGAGAAGGAAAAGATTGCGAACGAACGAGGGAGTGAGAAGATGGGGAAGAGCAGCTTCCAGTACGCTTGGGCGTTGGATGGGACGATTGAGGAGAGGGAACGGTGAGTCCCTCGATTTCGCTCGTCCTTCCGACAGCTCGAGCCTTTCTTGCAGGGTGACTCGGCTTATCTTCTTCGATGGAAACACCGTCTAAGAAATCTGTTGGAGAGCTTGCTTCTCGCAAAACTCGCTGTTCTCGAGCTGACTCCCCTCCTCGTTCTCTTCCCCTTCTTTCTTCCCAGTGGAGTCACCATGGACATCGCTCTCGATCACTTCTCCACTCCTTCTCGCCACTTTACTCTTCTCGACGCTCCTGGGCATCGTGATTTCATCCCCAACATGATCTCTGGAGCCGCTCAGGCAGACGCGGCCTTGCTCGTCGTGGACTCTTCGACGGGAGAGTTTGAGAGTGGGTTCGAAGGCGGTGGGCAGACGAGGGAGCATGCTTTGCTGGTGAGGAGTCTTGGAGTCAAGCAGGTCGTGGTGGTGGTAAACAAGCTCGACACGGTGAGTTTTCCTCGTCCAGACGAACTCTCGAAGATGAAAAACGTCGCGTCGACGGGCAGAAAGCTGACCGCTCTTCGCCTTTGCTCCTTCTTTTCCGTTTCTTCTTCAGGTCGATTGGTCCGTGGATCGATTCGAGGATATTCAAGACCAGATGAAGCCTTTCCTCGCTCAGTCTGGCTTCCTTCCTGCGAAGACGACATTCATTCCTGTCGGAGCGATGCAGGGAGTCAACCTGGTCGACGATCGAGGAGCCAGCTCTATCCCTTGGTACACTGGTCCCACACTCGTTGAACAGCTGGGTAAGTCTCGTCCTCGTTGCGTCTCTCTCAAGCTCTTCGCTGACGCCCGGTCGCTTCCTTTTCCTCGTCCCTTTCAGATTCACTGGACGTTCCTTCCAGAGCTCTCGATGCTCCTTTACGGCTACCCGTCTCGAACGTCTTCAAGGGCCAGACGTCGTCAGGAGTCGGAATCGCCGGAAGGGTGTGCAGTGGTGTCGTTCAGGTCGGAGAGAGGTTGAGGATTCTGCCTGGAGACGAAAGCGGAATCGTTAGGAGTAAGTCCTATCCTTTTCTTCCACCTCGAACCCCTCCCAAGGACGTATCCTGACTCTTCTTCTTCATCTATCTCCACAGGTATCGAGGTCGACGACGAATCCGTCCCTTGGGCCGTCGCCGGATCGAACGTGACTCTCTACCTCGCTGCTGTCGATCCCATACATCTCTCGTACGTCTCTCACTATTTTCAACACTCTCGAGTGCTCATACTGATCGATTTCTTTTCGTTCCAACAGCATCGGATCGGTTCTCTGCCCTCAAGCCTCCCTCGTTCCTCAAGTCACCACCTTCTCCGCCCAAATTATCCTCTTCGACCTCGACGTCCCAATCCTCGCTGGAACTCCGGTCGAGCTCTTTCATCACTCCGAAAACTTACCAGCGAACGTTACGAAACTCGTCAACATCCTTGATCGAGCGACGGGAGCGGTTCTCAAGTCGAATCCAAGGTGCGTTCCGTCTCGACGCGTCGTCTTTCTCCTCCTTCATTTCGCTGACTTTGACGGTCCAACTCTCTTCTTCTCTGGCAGAGTCCTTCCTCGGAACACGTCGGCAACCGTCGAGATCACGATCCGAGGTCCAGCGGAAGGGTCGAACGATCGTCAACAGAAGGTCTCGCTCGAGACAGTGAGCACACACCTCTTCTTCTCCTCCACTTCTCCTCTCTGCTCGATACTGATTCCTCATTCTTGTCTTCCCAGTTCGCCGCCAACAAGGAGATGGGACGGATCTTGCTGAGACGAGGAGGAGAGACCGTTGGGGCTGGGATCGTTCTGGAAGTCGTTAGGTAGATCTACCTTGTTGATTATCTCGTTATGATGGAACGTTCGAGGATGTTATGACGCTCTTGTTCAGAGGAGGAGAGGGGGGAGGAAAAGGCTTGGGGGCGAAAAGGCTGGATCCGATTTTGTTTTCACGACGCGTCTCGGGGATCGAAACCATTTCTCTTTCCTTTCTTTGTCCATCAGCTGACTCTCCCCCGCTTGACCTGAACGGTTTACTAGTACCACGACTTTTGCTCACCAACCATCATCCGTGCAATCGAAGCGCCTCAGGGAGTAGAAATCAGGATCGAGCTCACCCCTCTCGCTCTTCCTCCCCTCATCCCCTCTCGCCCAACCAAGGTGAAACCGAAAGCTCCTGCTTCGTGTTCTTCCAAACTACCAGCTCCTCTCCCAAAACATCCATGCCCTCCACTACTCCCTCCTCCGCTCCTCTCGTCGGTCACTTCATCGAGTCCACCAGCAGCACCACCGCCTCTCCCTCGTCCGAGTCCTCTTCGACCCTCCCCCCTGCCCCCCTCGTTTCCAAAGTCGCTCAGGCTCGAGGAAGGGAAAGGAATCGAGCGTTCTCGCCTGTTCGAGTTGGAGCGGGTGTTAAAGGGCTGTTTGGGAAGAAGGTATCTACGGATGCTTCAATCGTGGTCGAGGAGCTCAAGGTCATCGAGGAGGAAATTCAGAACGATCAGAAGAAGGTCGAGCTCGTCCACACCCCTCTCGTCGAACCAGCCCTCGCCCCTCCTCCTCTCCCCCAACAACTCGTCCTCACTCCCGAATCCATCGTCGACCAGCAGGTTTCCTTCGACAAGATCAGCAAGAACTCTCCCGAGTCATCGTCCTTCTCCCCCGTCGAGATCAGTCTTCAGATCAAAACCATGTTGACCTCACTTTTCGACGACTCTGAGCTCGCTCCTCCCGACCAATCTCGCCTCCTCGCTCTCCTCGGTCGACCAGAAGTCATGAACGGAGGAAATGGAAAGGAGGAGGACGAATCGTCTGGGATGTCGTCGGTATGGAAGTGTCTCGAGCACGCTTCGCACGATTCGTTCTGCTCCATCGTCGGTCTCACCCTCCCCTCTCCTTTCCTTCCCTCGCCCCTCTTCAACTTGGCTGACTCGGTCTCGTCTTCTCTCCCAAACAGATGGTCTCCTGCGATCTCGACTTCTCGACGACTCCTGAAGTCACGCTCGCCAGCTGGATGGATTTTGGAGGCTCGGTCGACCCAACCCTTCAAGCGTCGTCGAGTTCGGGAGGTTGGCTTCCTTCCTGGCCTTGGGGAAAGAAGCAGCCGCCTGTGGTTCCTCTTCCCATGGAGGGTGGAGGTGGAGAGAAGGTGGTGAGGGTTTGGTATCCCAGCAAGACGAAGATGTCTCTTCGTGAGTTGTCTCTTTTCGTGTGCGACGCGTCGAAGCATCAAATCGCTGACCTGTTCGCCTCTGTGGTGGTTTCTAGACGCTACTTGGTGGGGATTCTCGATCTACTTGCCTCCTCCGATGATGCTGGTTCTCGACGATGGCCAGTGAGTTTTCGATGCGTGGCTTCGCATTTTGGACGTCTCGATCCTGCGACTGACTCTTTCTCTTTTTGACTCGGTTTTCCAGGGTAGGAACACTTGTTTGTCTTCCTCCGATGCTATCTGTAGTTGGAGTCCTTCCTCAAACGAGTACTGACTTCGTTTTCTCGTCTTCTTTTGCTCTAGAAACGAATCTCGGCGTTGACCCAAGGTCTCTCGTATCTCATCAAGTTTCTCCCCGGCCTCCTCGATCTCGGTCCTGGGATGCTTCTCGCCCTTGCACTGTACGTTCTCGAGTTCAAGGCTGCCATGTGGAAGAGGGGGGTTGATGTGACTCTCGCTCTTACGTCTCGCAGATTGGGCTCCCTCGTTCCGATGATTTCCTTCATCGCGTCTTTTATCGCGTGGAGCTGGACGACCATCAAATCTTACGACAAGGGAAAGGGGGTCATTCTTTCTGCGACTTGGCTCTGTCCCCTCCTTCTCATCACTCGAGTAAGTCCAAGCATCTCCCTCGAAGTCAGCAAGGACTAAACGACGCGCTCTCTCTCTTTTTCCTTCTCGCAGAGCTGGGACGCTCCCTCTCCTCCCGACTCGCTGCTTGCCGCCCAGTCCGACGAGAAGGTGGCCCTCGATTCCGTCTCAGAACTCGAACCCCCTCTCCTCGTCGTAGAAGAGGTCAAAGTCGCGGCCTGATTGACGCGTCTGCTTTCCCTCCTCGTTGTCTCTTTCTCTCTCTCTCCCAATCATTATTTTCTCCTCGATCTTTTCTCGCTTGTTGTGATTCTCTTTCTAGTTTCTCCGTATATAACTATTGCTCGATACTCCTTATTTGACGCCCTGTTTTCTGCTTGACGACGAACTTTAGAATCAAGGACATCCTCGAACCGTCATCATCTCCTCCTCTCCTCTTTCCTTCCTCTATCCCACCTCCTCTCTTCTTAGAAACCCCTTCTCGCATGAGCGAAGACATGTCTCCCTCTACGGAATTCCTCTTTTCGACGTTCAAGGTCAGTGTTTACCCTCTCCTCCCTCCCTGGATGAAGCTGTCGAAGGACCGAAGCTCACACCCCTTCCCTTCCCTCCTCCCTCTGCTCGTCGACCGTCCAGGTCACCTCGCAAGTCTTCTACAAGACACCACTGACTTACGGTCTCGTTAATCTCAAGCCTATTCTACCTGGTCGTGAGTCTTGGCGCTTCAGTCTTCAGGCATCGAGGCTGAGTTCAAGGAGGGAAGGGCAACGTCGAGCTCACCTCGTCCTCCTTCCTTCTTTGCTTTTCGACTCGCTGCTTTCCTCCCTCCTCAACAACTTCTATCTTTCCCTCCCCGATCAACGCAACCCTTATGAAGACATCCTCATCTGCCCTCGTCGGGTAGTACCAAGAATGTCGTCGCTCACAGCAGCAGAAGTTTCCGACCTGTTCCTGACCGTCCAGAAGGTCGGAACCGTTCTCGAGAAAGCCTACGGAGGGGAAGCTTTGACGATCTCAGTTCAGTAAGCTTCACTCTTCTCTTCTGTACCTTCCAAAGACTTCGTTGACCCCTATTCCTTCTCCCTTTCTTCTCATAGGGACGGAGCAGCAGCTGGGCAATCAGTTCCCCACGTCCACTGCCACATCCTTCCTCGTCGGTTCTCAGACTTCAACGGAGATAATGACTCGGTGTATCCTCAGCTGGAAGCTTCCGAGTCAACGCTTAACGAAGGAATGGAGAAGCTGGAGGAGCCCAAGAAGCGAGCCTCGACGTTCAAGGTCGACGCGGACGAGGATCGACCTCCGAGGACGCTGGAGGAGATGGAGAAGGAGGCTAAGTGGTTGGCGAGTTTATTCGAGGGAGAGGGAGAGGAACTCAATGGGAGTGTTGTCTAGAAAAGTGAGTGATTCAAACTGGAGAAGAGAAAGGAAGAGACGACCGAGTTGACTCGACGCGTTCTCGTCTCCTTTCTTCTCGTCCCGTCGCCAGCTCGGATTATAAACGGATACTGTCTGGGCCCATGTACAAAATTCTGATAAGGCTTCCGATCGATATCCTTCAGATCTCATAGACGTCTTGATGAGAGCGGAGTCCAAACCTGAGAGCAAGCATCTCCGACGCGAAACTCGATCCTCTCCTTCTCTTTGCCATCAACCGCCATGAGCCGAATCGTCCCTTTCTCCCAAACTTCCCAACGGAGATCTTCGTCCACATCTTTCTCTTCGCTTCACCTTCTACTCTTGCCGTCTGTGCCCAACTCAACCACTCCTTCTTCGCTCTGGCCGTCTTTCAGCTTTGGAAGGAGGTTGAGCTCTTCGAAGCAAGGCAGGTTCATCGTCTCTTCCAGGTACGCTTCGTCTCTTCTCTCCTCCCCAGCTCACTCAGAGATCTGATCTCCTTCTGCTGAAACGGTTCGTTTGGCCTAGCAGAGACACATGAAGAGATATCGATCCCAACTCACTCCTCTCCTCCCCTTCCTCGAACACACCCCTCACCTCTCCCTTCGAAACATCCAACACCTCACCCTCGATGGCTCCCTCCTCCGAACCTGCATCTCCCTCTCTCCAGGTTTCGGAGATCCTCTCGTCCCTCAGCGGATGGTGGTCACCAACGTCGTCGAAGTTTCTTCCCCTTTCAACTCCATCTTTCAAAAGGTTCAACCCCTCGAGCTCGTCTTCGTCTGCAAACATGGAACCCTCGCTTCTAAACCGCCTTGCCTCTTCGATCCCACCCACGTGCCTTCCAAACGACGGACCAGCAACATCATCGTCGTCCTTCAGCCGCTCTCCGAGGAAGTCCAGTGGAAGATCATCGGAATGGAGCTTCTGAACCTCGTCGTAGGGATCGCCGTCTCAGAGGACGAAGTCAACATCGTCAACAACGTCAAGAAAGACCTTCTTGTCCGGTTCGTGCTCAAGCCCTCGAGCTACCAGGAAGGATTCGAGAGGTTCCTGGAAGTCAGGAGAGAGAGGAACTGTCTTGATGGGATGTTCCTGAGGGGAAGGGAAGGGTCGGTGGTCGTTGAGGTTGGGGACGAGAAGGCGAAGAGATGGGTTGAGTCTGGGAAGTTTAGTCTTTCGGAGGAGCAGAAGAAGCTGGTGAAGGTTGAGGTTGGGGAGAAGGGTTGGGAGCATTGGGTTGGGTACAAGTAGGGCTAGGATGCAGATGAGGTTCAAGCTCGAACGCGTCGACATCAGGAGGAGACACACTGCTCCTTTCCCTCGCAGACCAAGATGCCTAGTTGGAGATGATCCTTTAAAATTGCATACGCCTGTGCCTATATCAGCTCTTTTCGGTCTTGGTTTCCTCCAAGGCGCGACGAGCCCTCAGCACTCGCTCTCTCTCCTCCACGATCTCCCTCCCACCTCCCTTTCTCCCGAGAAAGCACAAACGAACAAGAAATACAAGATTCCATCATCACCCTCTCCCGAAACCTTAGAACTAGATTAAAAACTGACGGGACCCGCCTCCTCTCTGCCCTTCTTTTACTTCCTCGCAGGGCTGACACTTCTCCTTCGTCCTCCTCGTCCACCCGTAGCTCCCCCTCGAGCAGCTCCAGCTCCAGCCCTGGGACCTGTAGGTCCTCCGGACGGAGGGTTGACGAAAGCGAAGTCACTGTGTCCCAAAACGAGAAAGGTCAGGTCAGCTCGACGCAAGGGGAAGGAAGGGAGAGACCGAGGAGAGGAGAGCAGGGATGGAACGCACCACTCGAGCTCCTGTTCGAGAAGGGTAGTTCCGGAAGCACCGTTGATGGCAGCCTGAGCCTCCTCCTTGGTAGCGTACTCGACCAGGGCGTATCCCTGAGGAGGAAAGACGGAGAGAAGAAGGAAGTCGAGGTCAGCTTCGTTTGGAGGTCGACTTGGGCTCTTGTCGAGCTCAGGAGAGAAGGAACCAGAGTTCTAGCGGCGAAGTGAGGACACCGAGCAGCTTTACCCGTCAGGCGAGCTTCCAAGATCTCAGCTAGAAGTACGAGCGAGCTCGGAAGAGGCGAGAGCTGCGACGAGGACGAGCTCTGGCTTCCTTCCCTCCTCCTGCCCTCCCTTCCCTCCAGCTGAGCCCTCCCTCTTCTCGACGGTTTCTGTCTGACCAACCAATTCCTTCGGAAGATAAAGCTCACCTTAACGTAACCAGTCCTCCTATCCAAATTCAGATGCAGGTTCTTGATGGCTCCGAAGTCAGCGAACTTCTCCTGGACGTCCTCCTCTGTGGCCTCCTCGTGGACGTTGGTGATCAGAACGATCCATCCCTCGATGGCTGAACGACGGAAAGGGAGGAAGAAGGGACAGAGAACCTGTCAGTGATGAGCGTTCGCTGTGAGGTTGAGAGTGTGGGCAAGGAAGTTCGAGCTGTACGGGGGGAAGGGGAAGGAGGAAGGAGGAAGGAGGGAACGTCGTTGAACTCACATCGCATGGCGTTTCCATCCTTCTGAGACTCCGAAGACTCTTCCGTGCGCTGGAAGGAAGCTCCGTTGGAGGAGAGAAGATCGTCGGCACCTGAGAATGCGGGAAGGAAGTGGCATAGAGATGAGGGAGGAGAGGAAGCAAAGGTCAGCGATCTCGAGCTCGAAGCAGAAGGGAGAACGAAGCTCATCCGTTCGTCTCGTTTCGAAGAAGCTGGGGGAAGAAGACCCACCGAGCTTGGAGAAACCTCGTCCCTTCTTGATACCTGTGGTAGTTTCAAAGGAAGAAGAGGCGAAGGAAAGGAGAAGGTCAGCTCGAACAGGAAGGAGGAGGGGGACGAGAGCGAGGAAGGGAAATGGGAGGGCTACGAACCAGAGTCAACGTCCATAGAGTCCGCCATTTTTTGTAGAGTAGGGAGAAGTGATGGGAAAAAGTGGAAGGAGAGAAGGGGAAGAGGGTCCGAGAAAGGGTTGGTGGAAGGTTTGGAAGGAGAAACGTAGTTGGGAGGGAGGACGGGAGGCCCGTTTCGACGAGACGACGACGAGACTGAATTCGGATCTGCCTCTTCACGGCCAGCATCTCCTTTTGATATCTGGAGCTGAGACTTTATTTAGCTCGGAAACATGACCATGTACCCTCACTTCTGCGTACAAAGTTTCTTTGGTGTTCAGCGAGCTCGAGGAGCGAAGGAGAGGCGAAGCCATCGCGAGACCATCACCTCCTTCGCCACGTCGGCCCTCGACCACTGGAACTCCAATCTCTTCAAATTTCTCCGACTGGACCAAAGGGAGCGATTCGTCAATCCACGCGCACCTTTGAGAGCTCACCAACTTCCCACCGAGCACTGGCGACGGGGCAAGGAAGCAGAACGGGCGACGACTCGCGTCCTCTCTTTCAACCCACTCGATGAGTGAGTTTTTTTTTCTTCGACCTTCCGTCATCTCTTCAGAAGAACTCAAGCGATCGAGAACGGGGAGCAGTAGGTCGATACATGTTTTGGGGCGACGTGTACTCGATCTTTCTTCGAGAGGAGGGCACTCTCTTCTTTTTCGCCTCAACGTCGACAAGCTCTTTCCTCCCCTCCCTTCCTTCTTCCCCTCCCAAATCACCCTTGGACATCTCCCCCTCCACCTTCCTTACTCTCAAAAGATGTCCTTCGTGAGTCTCCTTCCCTCGCAATCTCAAGAAACTCTATCTTCGAGGCTTGTGTGCCTGACTGAAGTCGTGTGCTCGGATTTCCTTCCCTCCCTTGACCTTCCCAGACCACCCCCGTCCGGTTCCTCGCTCGCTCTTCGCTGAGACGACCGATAACTTTCACCGCGTAAGCCTCATACCCTTCCTCCACTTTGTTTGTCTATCTTTCACGAGCTTACTCTGTCTCTGTTGTTGGTTCTTTTGACGTTGTTTCCAGCTCTCGATCCATCTCCCTCACTCCCTTCCGTTCCTCCCCTTCAAAGATCGACTCCATCGTCGAATCAATCTCAACACTCACTCTCCTCGAAGCCGCAGAGCTCGTTACAGCACTCAAGGTAAGCTCACACACATACACCACCTGGTTTCGATGCTGCTTGAAGAACGGAGGGAAGGAGGTCGAGAGAAAGAAGGAAGCTCAAAAGAAGGAGGGAGGGCTGACCTTTTCCCGTTCGCGTCTTCGCCACTCGGCTCCCATTCGAACAGACCAAGCTCAACATCACTGAGGTTTCTATGCCTGCCGCGTCGGCGGCGGGAGCTGTCGTCGGAGGTGCTGCTGGAGGTGCTGCTGCTGAGGAGGAGGTCGTTGTACGTCTCTTTCCCTTTCACTTTCGCTTCCCTTCCTTCGAAGGTCGCTCGACCGCGTTCGTCCCTCTGCTCGAGCTGACTTTTCTTGTGTGTGTGTGTGTGCGTGTGTGTGCTACGTGTCCACAGGAGAAGCCAAAGGAGCAGACTCAGTTCAACGTCAAGCTCGAGAAGTTCGACCCTGCCTCCAAGGCGAAGGTCATTCGGGAGGTCAAGGCTCTCATGCCCAACATGAACCTGGTTGAGGTGCGTTTCTCGCTTTCTCTCCTACCCCAGCACGAAGATCCGAACGAGCAGAAGCTCACCTTCCCTTCTCTTTCTTCCCTCCTCGCTCCCTCTCTCACCCAACCAAACACCTCCCTCCCTCGTCCTCCCGACTCTCCTTCAACCTCCCTCCTTCCCTCCTTCCCACCACCCCTCCTCCTCCTCCTCTCAAACCCAACCCAACCCCAACACCACCTCCCACAAACCCGCAGGCCAAGAAGTTCGTCGAGTCGGTGCCGCAGGTGGTCAAGGAGAACCTCACAAAGGAGGACGCCGAGGCTTTGAAGCAGAAGTTCATGGATCTGGGTTGCACCGTCGTTTTGGAGTAGTAGGTTCGCTCTAGAAGGAGCAACAGAGGGGAAACGGGGGGGTATAGAAATGGGAATCAATCCAACTCGGGTCGGTGTTTGGTGGGAAGAGGGAGAAAGGAGGGAGAGGTGCTGGGAGAGAAGGAGGAGGGAGAGTCAACAGGTCACCCAAGGTCGAGACGAACGCTCGCGGCGTTGAGGACGCTCGAGGCTTTGAGGATTGAGGAACAGTCTGCTCGTGGTCTCCCCACTCTCCCGGAGGAGTCATGACTAGCCGTGTTGGGAGGGAGGAAGACGTGTGAGCTCGTTCGACGCTCTCTCGTGCAACCCTTCGTTTCGTTGCTTCGGAACTTCGGAAAGCCTGTTGACTGGTAAAGAGCTCTTCTCGAGTCTTCCTCAAGATCCATCAATCGAATGAGCGAGCCAACGGTGCTCGAAGTAGAGACCAAGAGACGCTCGAAGGAATCGCGTCGACCTCTTCATCCCTTTCGTAAACGTCGGGACTTTGACCTTCAGAGAGCCTGTCACCTAGCTCGAAAGCTCCTCTTACCGCCTTCTCTCTCTCTCTCTCTCTCTCCTGCTCTTTCACACCCTCAACAACAAAAGAAAGCAACAAAAAACTAGAATCGAATCACCGCAACCCTCTCCCTCCCTGTCACCACCTCCCACCCCTCCTCTAAAGATCCAGATAATCCTTAATCTCCCTCTCGCTCAACGTCCTAAACACCGGCTTGATCCTCTCCCCAGGACTGGCGATCAACTCCTCGGGTTTGGGGACGGTGATGATCCCTATCTCGATGGTCTTCTCCGTCATCTGTCCTTCGAAGCCTTCCTTCAACGTGAGGAGAGCCGTGTGGATGGCGTCTTCTAGGGAGATGTCGTCGTTGTACCTGCGAAGGGCGAGGGCGAAAGTGGAAGGAAGCGTGGGTGAGCAGAGGGTCAGTGTTGGTTCGACGAAAGGAAAGAGGGCGGGAGGAAAGGAAAGAGGCGAAAGGAGGAAGGGTTCGGAAGGAAAGAGGATCGTGAAAACGCACCTCTTCTCCAAGAACGTCTTGGCGTTGATCATGTTCTTTCCGATAGCGGAGGCTTTCCAGGCCCAGAAGGATCCTGAAGGGTCGACCTGGTAGAGGGAGGGACCTCGATGGGAGTCCCAGCCGGCGACGAGGAGGGAGACTCCGAAGGGTCGGACACCACTGGAAGAACCGGAGAACGAAGAGAGAAGACAGTCAGTGAGGGTAAGGAAAGACGAAATGAGGGGAAGAAGGTGATGGGCGAAGGAGAGGAGGGGAGGGAAGGGGAAGGAAGGAAGGAGGAACGTCGCGAGCTCGAGGGAGAGCTGCCCCTTGGCTCCTGCCTCTCCCTCGACGTCTCCAGCTCCCTAATCATCCTTCCAGCCTAATCCAGCTACACCCCTCCACCCACTGCTCCCTCCCCATCAACTTAATCAACCTCCAAAAACCCTTGCAGAAGCTCAATCTCGTTCTCGAACTCACCCGGACTGAGTTGCCTTCTGCATGATGGTCGCAATCTCCTGAGTCAACACCTTGGTCGGAGGGTACTCGTTGTAGATCTTCCAGTACGCCTGAGCTGCCTGTCTCGCTTTGGCGATGAGGACTCTGAAGTCTGGTCCCATCCCGGAGTAGACGATTCCAATGTTTGGGCAGACGAGCGAGACCTTTTCGATGGCCGAGTCGTCGACGAGGATCGAAGGAGATTTCTTCTCGGTGGCGATGACGATACCGTTGGTGGCTATAGAAGAGGGGTAGGGTGAAGTGGGGAAGCGAGAGCGGGGGGTGGGATGAGGGAGGCGATGGGAGGGAGGAAGGAGAAAGAAGGAGACGAGGTGAGCTTCTTTCCTTCCAGCGACACGAAGCGAGAGAGAGATCCCGACAGCCAGAAAGCGAGGAAGAAAGACACTCACCCTTGATACCCAGCGAGGTTCCTCCAGCGTTGACTGCTGCTAGAGCATGCTCGATTTGAACGAGCTAATAGAGAAGAAGAGAAGAGAAGGGGACGTCAGCACCTCGTTTCCTTCTCATCTCTCTCCCTTCCCTCCTCGTCTCCTCGTCCGACTTGAAAGATTATTCGAGAAGTGAGCTTACCTTTCCGGAAGGACTGAAAGTTGTGAGCGAGAACCTGAAAGCGTGAGAAAGAAGATGAAACGAGGGAGAGGTCAGCAAAGGTTGAGAGTTGAGCTCGGTGGAGGGGAGGAGGCGAGATGGCCCAACTCACGAGTACGCTCCTCCTCCTCCAGGGGCAGACATGGCGAGAAAAGAAAGGAAGCTAAAGGGTAGAGGAGAGTGGTGGGAGAGAGGGTTGAAGAGCGAGAAGGGGAGTTGGGTTTGACGGGTTCGGGGTGAGAAGGAGATCGATGTGGGTAGGAGGAAGGAGAAGGACGAGGTGCGTCGAGGTGGAGGGAGTACCTTTCGATTTCGAGGAGGAGGATTTTGACCTCTATCCATCACCTTGCCAGCAAATCTTCAGCTCGCCTTCTCGTCCTCGACACCACCGTAGCCCAACCTTCTCGGCTTCCTTCGATTAAAGCTCGGACTCTCCTCAGAAACCGCCTGAATCGAGCTCGCAAACGGCCCATCCTTCCTTCGTCCATCTCCTCCTCCCTTTGTCCTTCTCGACTTCTTCGCAACCTCCCAGGCCACCTCAGTCACTCTCCCCTTCCCCTCTCGCTCACTATGGGTCGTCTAGTACCTCCTACCAAGTGCGCTTCTCTGCTGCTTCCGTTCCTCGTCGTCGTCCGCTCCTTCCTTCGCTTCGAGCTCACCTCTCCCTCCTCCTCCTCCCTTCTCGTTCAGCTTCGGACTCGTCGAAGAAGGACTCTACAGATCAGGTCAACCTACAGAGATCAACTTTCCTTTCATAGAGGTACATTCGGGCTCTTTTCCTTTTCTCGATCAAGCTCGCTGCCTCCTCCTTCGTTCCGTGAGCTCGTTCGTCTCGTCTTCGTCGTCGCTGACCTCTCCATTTCTTTCGTTCGCACAATCAATTACAGAAACTCCAACTCAAAGCGGTCGTATGGGTAGCACCCGAAGAACCTTCAGAACGATTGTCAGTCTTGTCGTCTCTTTTCTTTCTTCTCTCCCTCTCTCCGTCGAGCTCGAAGCTCACCCCCCCCCCGTCCTCTTCCCAACTGCTCCGCTCCCAGCCTGCAATTCCTCACCTCCCACTCGATCCCCTTCCACCCCGTCTGTCCTCCCTCTCACCACCACCCCACCTTCAACAACCACTCCAACAACGGCGCAGGAGGAGGAGGCTACCTCGATCCTTCCAACCCTATCGACGAACCCACCGTCATCGCCGCTCTCCACCTCCTGCTCAAACCAGGGAACTATCCGTGTTTGGTGATGTGCGGGTTGGGGAGGCACAGGACGGGGACGGTGGTGGGGTGTTTGAGGAAGCTGCAGAGGTGGAGTTTGAGTAGTATTTTGGAGGTGAGTTTGGACGCGAGGAGGGGAGAGGTTGATGGATCGAGCCGGTTTCAAGGTCGAAAGCTACGGTCTTGAGGTGGAGCTGACTCTACTTCGTCTTCTGGATTCTCTGTAGGAGTACCGTCGCTACGCAGGAGCCAAAGTTCGGATCCTGAACGAACAGGTTCGTCGGTCGTCGTCCCTCCCCTTTCTCTCCCTTCTTCTCGATCGTCGCTCACTCACACAACCCTCTTCGTCCCCGATCACCCACCCACCCCTTCCGCTGCAGTTCATCGAACTCTTCGACATCGACCTCATCTCGATCCGCCCGTTCGATCAGGACGACCACACCGACGCGGACGAGCTGCACGGCGTGGGGACGGGAGTGGGAGGGCAGCATACGTATACGGGTCAGAGTCAGGGGGTGGCGTATCGCTGAGAGGGAGAAGAGAAGAGAAGAGAGGGAGCGGGAGGGGAGATCCAAGGGCTGGGTTTTTCGTTTCCTTCTTCGGTTTTTGGAGGTTTGGGTTGGCAAACGGCTGATGCGATGTGGGGTTGAGATAGGATAGCGTAAATAGGGGAGAGAGAGAGAAAGAGAGAGTTACAGAGAGCGAGGTTTGAGTTGAGGAGGTGGAGAAGAGCCGTTGGAGGAGAACGACGAAAGAGGTCGTCGCGACGTCGACGAGTAGAGAACGAGGGGAGAGACAGAAGCAGCGTTGCTGGGGTGATATATACAACTCGGTCCTCCGAAACACCAGAACGGGGCTCGAAGTCTATATAGATGGACTTTTCTGTTTCAGAATCTCTCTTTCATGAAACGGACGAGACGCGTTCTCGGCCCCTCTCTCTCTCTCTCTCTCTCTCCCTCACATCTCCCCAACCAACACAAAGTCTTGAAAGATTCATGTTCCGTTCCCGCCTCGTACGCTAGTAGATCTACTGCCTGTCCTCGTTCGGGACCATCTTTGGAATGGGCAGATTGTCTCCCATCGTTCCTTGCGCCCAAGCGTCCATCGCAGCGTTGTAAGCCTCGTCCTGTCCGTTCGAACCGGTGAACTGTGAGCGTTGAGGAAAGCAGAAAAACGGGGGCGGGGAGTCAGTGAGGAGAGGGAGGAGGAAGGAGGGAGAGGGAGAGCCAGAGGGAGAGAGTCAGAGGGAGAGAGCCAGAGGGAAGAACGAACAGAGCTGATTTTCAAAGGTCGCTGGGAAAGTTGCGTCCGGTTGAGTTGAGTTGAGTTGATAGAGGGTGAGTGGGTTTGAGGAAGGAGAGAAGATTGGTTGGTGAGGGAGGCGGAAAGGAAGGAAGAAGAGGAGGGAGGGAGGAAACGGGAGGTGAGCTTCCTTCTTCTTTTTCCGAAAAAGAACGAGAGACTGAGGGATCCTCTACTCACACCTCCAAGGACTTGGTTGTTCAAAGCCTTGACCTGCGATCCAGCGTCGTCCGAGACTCGGAGGTATCTGTGGGAAAAGATGGTGCGTGAGGGTGGGTGAGCTTCGGTTCCTTCCCTTTCCTTCCTCTCGCCGTGGCTCTCTCCTTCTTCCTCCTCAACGAAACCAAACCCAAAGAACCCCCCCCCCCAAAAAAAAAGAAAAGAGTAGAACGTACGCCTTGGACCAGTAGTAAGGTCGACCCACGTTCTTACGATCAGGGAACGAAGGCCAGTGGACCTCGCCCTGGACACCGTTCTCGTTGAAAAAGGCCTGGATCGTCTCCTCGGTATCGGCAAAAGGCATGTTGCGGAGCTGCGAAAAGGTACAAGAGCGGAAGCAAAAAGGTGGGAGGTCAGATCGAGATAGGAGGGGAAGAGGCGATGGCAGAGAGGGTCAGGGGAGAAGGGAGGGTAGGAGTGAAAGCTCATCAAGAGGAGAGGAGGAACGAACGACGAAAGTGAGCTGGGCTGGGCTGGAAGTGGAGAAGGCCCGAGGAGAGATCTGGGCAGATCGGAGGGTGGAGAACCGAGAGAGGGTGGAGAAAGCTCGAGACATGGCTTGAAGGGAGGGGAGGAAGGAGTAGTTGGAGGGAAGGAAGCAGGGAGGATGGTGAGGTTCGAAGTGTCGAGTCGTCGGTCTGTTTTTATCGCCGTTTTTTTTTTTAGCCAAGCAGGCTACCTCTTTGTGTAGATAAACATATCGTCTCGAAGCTCCTTCGCAATTATTGTAGGATCTTGACCGCTCCGGAAGGCTCGAGAGGACAGAGAGAGAATCATCGTCTCCTTTGAGAGATCTCTCTCGGTCTGCAGTCTTCCTGGGACTCGTATCTTCCTCGGGAGGCTCGTAGTACTTGCATCGAGCTCATTCTCACTCTGATCGAAGTCGATGTTACGTGAGAACAACCGGAAAAGACAGCGTCTGCGACCCCCGACGCGTTCCGCTCTCTCTCTCGCCGCCTCCGCCAGACCAAAGCCCCTTCAAGCTGCTAGACCTGCGTCTCTCCGGAGCCAACCACCAAGTGTTCAGACCCAAAAGCTCCTACAAAGATCATCTAGAAAGGAGGTCCCTTGGAATCGGGAGCCTCCTTCTCGCCGGAGTTTGCCCACTTCTCCATGTCGTCCGCCCAGTTCGCCTCCGATTGCTTCACGACGTACTGTAGGGGTAAAATGGAAGCGGGTTCAACTCGTCAGCTAGTCGTCTTCGATTCAGAGTCTCGACGGGAAGAGATCTCTCCAAGGGAACGAAGGAGACGCGGAACTCGAGCTCGACCTCTGAAGCTCGAAGCCTCAGCCTCGCCCAAACAGGAAAGCACGCCCAAGCGGAGAGCGAGGAGAGAAAGACTCACATGTTCAATGTTGCATGCTCGCTTAAGTTGAAAATTACGTGGCAAGAACAGAAGGAAAGGTCGAAAAGGGAGGGGAAAGGAAGGGGAAATGGTGAGCTCGCTCGTCCGTCTCTCTTCTTCTACTCCCTCTGTTCAACGACTTCAGCAGTGAATGTTGGACTCACACCATCAATCTCCTCCCCCGAAAGATCCATGACCTTCTGATCAAACGAGTCCGGAACCCTCAAGAACCTGTTGGTTCGAAGCAAGGGAAAGGGAAGAAGAAGGAGAGAGGGTGAGCTCAACCGTTCCCTTCCTTCCTTTCCTCCCTCTCGCCCCGAGTCTCTCCTCCTCGAGGTCCCTCGTCCTCGTCCTCTCCATTCCCTAACCCTCTAGCACCTCAGAGTACCGATCTCGTAGCACTCACCCAAATCCCTTCGACCACTTCATCTTCACTCCCTTCTTCATCCTCTCGCCTCCAGGAATGTTGACCTCTGCTCTCACACCGATCTTGTCGAAGAGGAAGTTGCTCAGATCAGTTTCTGTTAGGGTGAAGGGGATGTTTCGGATCTGTTTCAACCCAGCGAAGAGGATCAGAGGTCAGGGGTTGGGCTTGAAAAGGAGAGGAGAGGGAGGGAGGAGACGGACACAGTAAGTCTTTGATAGCAGAGAGTTTGAGCTGGAGAAGGAACGAGCGGATGTTGAGGCGATGGGACGAAAGGAGGAAAGCCGAGTGAGCGCGGACAGAGTGCGAGACATGTTGTCGGAAAGGGGAGAGAGAGTTGGGAGGAAGAGAGGGAAGGAAGGGTCCGGTGAGCTTGGACTTTCGTTTCGGAGCGCAGTTGTATTTGGGGGCTTGAAGATTTGCTCGGAGGTGAAGAAGAGAACAGAACAGAGATGGTATCGAGTCATAATGTCGAGGCGTACATAGAGAAAGAGGGAAGAAAGCAATCGTAACAATGAACGAATCGAGAGAGACAAGACGTTTCAATCAAAGCTTCGCCTTAACCTGACCTCCTCCACCGTTTTTCAGCGTAGCAGCAGAAGCAGCGAGAGCGTAGGCGTTCCTCTCCTTGACCTTGACGGCTGCGAAAGGAAGCGAAGGTCAAAGTGGTCAGTCGGAGTCGAGAGAGAAAGGAATGAGGAGACGACGGCTGGACTCACTGAAGATGACCTTATCTCCCTCCTTCCACATCTCAGTGACAAGAGTCTCTCCAGGGTAGACCACACCCGCGAATCTGGAGGCGAGGAAGGGAGATCGGAGTCAGCGGAGGAATGAGAAAGGAGAGAAAGAGAAAAGGCGACGACTCACCGAACTTTGATGTCCTCGTACTCTCCGAAGGTCTGCAGGACGTGTTTTCCAGCGATACCGAACGAGCAGAGTCCGTGGAGAACTGAGAAGAGGAGAGAGCGTCGAGGTCAGCTCAAGCGCAGCGGGAACGAAAGAGAGAAGAAGAACGAGAACGAACTGGGCTTATCGAATCCACCCATCGAAGCGAACGAAGGGTCGAGATGCAGGGGGTTCAGATCGCCAGAGAGTCTTTTGAAAGAGGCAAAAGGAAGATATGTCAGCTCGAGAGAGCCTATATAGGGTACAGGGAAGGGTGGACGAACCGGTAGAGAGCAGCCTGTTGAGGAAGGGTCTTCTCCTCGACAGTCGCGTCAGGAGCTCGAGCAGGAGGTTTGTTGGCGGCACTAGCGGCTCCTCGATCTTCAGAGCAAGAAGGGAAAGAGACTCATCAGTATTCGTTCGAAAGCAGAAGGAAGAGAAGACGTGAAGACTCACCGCTTCCCTTGACCTTTCCTCCGAATCCTCCACTTCCTCGAAGCACAACGGTCGACTGGTTCTCGAAGACCTTCTTTCCGGTAGCCTTGTCAACCGTGTCGATGATGACGGTGACGGAGGCGGCCTTTCCCTGTGATTTCAGGGCAAAAAAGGAGAGAAGAGGTCAGTCTTTGAGCTCGAAGGAACGGACGGACGAGAGAGAAACAACGCACCTTGTCGAGAACCTCGAGCAGCCTCGCCTGACTGACGAGAGTACCACTGGTAGGGATGGGTCCGACGATCTTGAGGTACTGCTCTCCGTGAAGAAGCTTGGCGGGGCTGAAGTTGGGAACGAAGTCGAAGGGGATGGATCCTCCGGAGGCGAACTGAGGGATGACTCCGAAGGTTGGGAGAGCCTGAGGAGAGAAGAAAGGTGAAGGAAAGGTCAGACAAGCTCCTCGACCAGCGGAGAAAGAATAGAACGTACCGAGAAAGCGTCGTCTTGCTCGTAGACCCACTTGAGATCCTTCTCGGTGGCTCCGACTCCCAAAGCGTACAGGATCACGTCCCGCTCGGAGTAAGTGAACTCGTCGGGCTCGGGAACGTTGGCCTTCGCGTCCTTGACAATCTGAGGGTCCTCGGAGTCGTCGGAGGAAGAGCTGGAAGCCTTGTTGTCGAAGTTTTCGATGATCTGAGACGGAGAGGAAAAAGAGGCAGGTCAGACGCGTCGACGAGGTAAGCAGAGCGACAGAAAGAAGACGAACCTGCTGAAGAGCCTCAGAAGTCGAGGAAGGGTGAGTGGATCGTCCATCCTCTGCAAAGAGAATAAGGAGATGTCAGCTCGAGCAGAAGAAGAAGAGCAAAGCGAGTCGACTCACTGAAGTTGGTGATCTTCTTCCACTGCTTGACGATGTCCTCGGGGGTGAGAGGTCGATCGTTGGGGAATCCGTGCTGTAGTCAAACGAAGGTATATCAGTCGGAGTTCGAAGGTCGAGGGGAGAAAAGCTTGGGATTGAACTCACTCCTCCAGATCGCTCCCACCGAACCTGAGCAGCCCATCCTCCGGAAACCTCGAAGAGCTCTCCCGAGGTCTCGCAGTCCTGAGAAGCGAGGTATCCAACGAGAGGAGCGACGAAGTCGGGCTTGAAAGCGTCGACCATCTCTTGAGGCCAGACCTGTCGAAGACGAAGTAAGAAAAGGTCCGAGGTCAGTCGAGGAGGGGAGAACGGAAAGGAGAGAAGGGAAGAACGGACGGTTTGAGTCATGGCGGTTCCGGCACTGGGAGCGATGCAGTTGACCCTGATTCCGTAGTTCTCTCCCTCTATGGCGAGAGTTCGGGTGAGACCGAGGATGGCAGCCTTAGCGGTGGAGTAGTTGGCTGGGAGAGGAAAGAAAGGAAACGAAGACGCGTCAGGTCTGAGTCATTTCGAACGGTACTTCACGAGGATGAATCGTGGACTCACCTTGTCCGAAGTTTCCGTCTGCAAAGGAGGGAAGAAAAGAGGGTCAGCTTACGTCTTGGAGGAGTCAGGGAAGAAGGGACGCGTCCAAACTCACAGATTCCGACTCCCGAAGCGGTGGTCACGATTCTTCCTCCCTTCTGCTTCTGCATGATGGGCCAGACCTCCTTCGCGCACTTGAAGGTAGCCTTGAGATGAATAGCGATGACCTGGTCCCAATCGCTCTCCTGCATCGACTGGAAGGACTTGTCTCGAAGGATACCGGCGTTGGCGATGAGGACGTCGATTCGCTTGGAAGGGTTGAAGGGAGCGTTGAGAGCGGTAGAGATGATGGCAGCAGAGTCCTCGGCCGAGGCAACACAGGCAATAGCGTTTCCTCCAGCTGCGAAGAAGGTCGAAAGAGGACGAAGGTCAGAGGGGAGGAAGTGAAAGGAAGAGGGAGGAGGGGACGCGACGAACCTGCGACGATCTCGTCGACAACAGCCTTGGCTCCTTTCTCGCTCACATCGTTCACGACGACTCCAGCTCCCAACTTGGCGAACATCAAGGCGTAGGCTCGTCCAAGACCAGCTCCAGCTCCGGTGATGACGACAATCTGCTTGTTGAAGGCGACGGGAGGGTTGGATTGCTGGTTTGGGGCGAGGGAAGCAGCTTGCTTGAGGACGGCCTGGTACAGAGGGAGAAGGTTATCGAACGTCAGCAGAGTGTTATCAGTTGGCTTCGGGCTCGTAAATGGTCGTTCGCTCCTCACCATCATGTCCTTGTCCGACATCGACTCGTGGTGATCAGCGTCCTTGAAGTCCCTGATGTCCGAGAATCGAGCTTTGACCTGATAAAGAGGAAGGGAAAATATGAAAGGTGAGTATGAGCCTCGTTACTTCAAACCGAGACTTCGAGAAAAAGGAAGAGGAGGACGTACAGCACTTGGCGTGAAGGTCGCGTCGGTCTTGAAAACGACTCCCTTGCTCTGCTCCCATCGAACCTCGGAAACGAATCCAGCTCCGACCTCGAAGATTCGACCAGAGATAGGAGGAACTCCCTGCATTTAATCGAGACGAAGAGGGAGACGCAGTCAGTAAATTGAGACGAGGAGAGGGAAGGAGAGGAAAGTCGCGACTCACAGAGCTGGCGCAAAGAACTCCAACCAAGGGAGCGACGAACTCGGGCTTGAGAGACTTGAGCATCTCAGGAGGCATGACCTGTCAAGGGTTGAAGAGATGAGGTTCGGTCAGAACAGGCTTGAGAGCGACGACGAGGTGGGAGAAAGGTAGAAGACGAACAGTCTCGGTCATGGCGGACGCGGCCATAGGAGCGATAACGTTGACAGCGATTCCGTACTTGGCTCCCTCTCGAGCCAGGGTTTTGGTGAAGGCGACGAGTCCCACTTAAAAAGAGAAGGAAGATTCAGCAAAGGGCCAAAGCGAGGAGGGAGGAGACGAGAGCTCACTCTTAGCGGCAGAGTAGTTGGCCTGTCCTCGGTTTCCGTAGAGAGCGGCGGCAGAAGTAGTGTTGACGATTCGTCCGTGCTGAAGAGTACAAGTAGTAAAGATCAGCTTGAGCTCTAGATAGGAGAAGAGGTAGCAAACGAACCTTCTGGCTCCTCATGATCGGCCAGACGGCTTTGCTCATGGCGAAAGCTCCCTTCAAGTGAACGAGAACGACGAGATCCCACTCCTACGATTCAAACCCGAAGATATAGCGTCAGCCCAGAGTGTGAGGATGTACGGAGGAGTACAAGAGAGAACGAACCTGCTCTGACATGTTCTTGAACGACTTGTCTCCTACAAAAGTCGAGGAAAGAAGAGCGAGAGGACCGGTAAGAGGAACCCGAGATCAGCTCGTTGCCCTTCCCTTTCCCTCCTTTTCCGTCGAGATACTTGAGGATCTACTTACGAAGGATACCAGCGTTGTTGATGAGGATGTCTACTCGTCCTCCGAAAGCCTTCTGAGCGTCCTGAACGATGAGGT
This sequence comes from Mrakia frigida, assembly GCF_051309035.1. Lineage (NCBI taxonomy): Eukaryota > Fungi > Basidiomycota > Tremellomycetes > Cystofilobasidiales > Mrakiaceae > Mrakia > Mrakia frigida. The sequence continues at coordinate 120,646 of NW_027481241.1, read as the reverse complement.
GGCCATCTGTGACTGAGTGTGGGGAAATCACAGCTTGACCTCCGGCTGAAGGAAGATGGACGATGAACGAGAGAGTCAGCGATCCATAGATAGAGCAGAAGAAGAGTTGTCGGATGACAGTAGGTCGAGCGAGTCTAGTAGAGCGAAGCCTAAATGGTGAGGGAAGGGGGAGGAAGAGGGAAGCAGGGAGGGAGGGAGGGAAGAGAGGACGAAGCTCACCGTTCACGATCTCGTTCATAACCTTCTCAGCGTTCTCCTTGCTAACATCGTTGATGACCAGCTTGGCTCCTAGACGGGCGAAGAACAGAGCGTATCTACAAGAAGGGGTGAGAGCAAAAAGTCAGCTTCGCTGGAGAAAGGAAGCGGGACAGGGAGAGTTGAGCTCGATGGTTTCGTTCGACTCACACTCGTCCGATTCCTGAACCAGCTCCAGTCACAATCACTACTTGATCACGGAAAGAGATGGAAGACATGGTGGAAAGAAGATGGGTGGGGATGGTTGATTGGTTGATGGGGGGGTGGGTGGGGGTTGGGGGGTAGAAACTAAAAAGAACAAGGGAAGGAAGGAGGTCGGATCGATAGAAGCGCTGAGAGGCCCAAGTAGCCGGAGCGAGATCACGTTCAAGCCCTCCTTCAGCTCGAGTAGTATTTTTCGTTGTTTCACCTCGGTCAGAGATTCTGGGTCTCTCCGAGCTCTTAAATTGACTGGTTTTGATCTCCCTTTTTCTCTGGAGTGAGAGGAAGGGCAATGAGCTCCTCCGGTCAACAAAGAAGGTCGCTCGACGCGACTCTTTTCTTCTCAGTCCAATTTCCTGATGTTCACTTTCTAGATCACCTTTTTTGTTCTATCAACCTAAAACAGCTGGATTCTCGAGTCCAAACACCTAGATGGTTGCTGAGATCGTTGCGAAGGTGGCAGGGAAGGGAAGGGAAGTCGAACGAGTTTCGAGCTCAACCTTTCTTCCCTCCCTCCGACTTCAATCGCCTCCTTCCCTCCTTCCTTTCCCAGAGATGATTATCGACACAGCAGACTTCGTCCCTTCCCCGGAGGTCATCAAGACCACCCTTCTCACCGCCGCTGGACTCGCTTTCGGACTCGTCCTCAGTCGATGGCTCGCAAGAGAGTCGAAGGACGCTCGGACTTTCCCTGTTCATTTTCCTCCTGTAAGTCCCTTCCTCCTTCTTTTAGATCACCAGCTCGGAACTCCAAGGTGAGCCCAAAGCTGATCTTCACACCTATGATATCTACAGGAGAGCTCCTCAACCTGGAAGGGACCCAAGCTCGCCCATCCCTCCATCACCTCGCACCTCGACGATGCTTCCCTCCTCCCTCCTTCTTCCAACAAGAACGACAAGTTCATCACCTGCTTCGATCCAGCTTCCAACATGCACATCGCTAGTGCGTCCACCTCCTGTCTTCTCAGCATCCTCCTAAGTCTTTTCAAGCTCAAAACAGGGAAGCTAAAGCTGACACTCTGTCCCTTCCTTCTTCTTCCATCTTCGTTTCGTTCAGCCCTCCCCGCCGATTCATCTTCAACCATCAACGCCAAAGTCCTCAAAGCCGATGCAGCTCAGAAAAGCTGGGGCAAGACTACCTTCAGGGAGAGGAGAGCCGTTCTGAGGAGTCTGATGGTTTGGATTACTAGGGACCTGGAAGAGATCTCGAAGGTTGGTGTGAGGGACACAGGGAAGACTAGTGAGCTCAGGTTCCCGAACGACGTTCCTCGCTCGGAGATTGGAAGAGGAGGGATAGTCGCAGAGCTGAAGTGTGTGACATGATTGCTGCAGTGTTGGATTCTGCCTTTGGAGAGATCATTACGACTTGTTCGAAGCTCGAGGTGAGCTTTCGTTTTCAGTCCTCGTTCCTCCCGCGTCTTCCGAGCTCACTCCCTTTCTGCTGCTTCTCCTACCTTCAGTGGCTCATCAAGCATGGAGAGGAGTACCTTCGGCCCGAGAGTCGAGCTGGAAACCTCATCCTCTCGCACAAATCTGCGAAAGTTCGTCTCTCCTCGCTCGTCTTTCAAACAGCCGCGAAGCTGACCACGGTCGTCGCTCCTTCTTTGCCCACTAGGTCCACTACGAACCTCTCGGAACCGTCGCAGCCTGTGTCTCTTGGAACTACCGTGAGTCTGAGCTCCTCCTTCTCTCGCATGTTTCTTCGTCGTCGAGCTCACGCGTCTCGATCCTCTCCAGCCTTCCACAACTCCCTCTCTCAGATCTCAGCGGCTCTTTTCTCAGGAAACTCCCTCGTTCTCAAGTGCTCCGAGCAGGTAGCTTGGTCCTCCAACTTCTTCGTCGACGTCGTTCGAACTTGTCTGGCCGAGCACGGATTCGATCCTGAGGTTCTTCAAGTGAGTTGCTCCCGCCTCTGCGACTCGATCCCTCTTTAAAACTGACGTTACGGTCGTTCGTCTCACTAGCTCGTCATCTGCTACCCCGAGGAAGCTGCTGCTCTTACAGAACACGAGAAGATCCGGCATATCACTTGTGAGATTTCTCCGTCGACGCGTCCCCTGCCTCATCCACCATTCGAGCTGACGCATCTCCCATCTCGTTGTTCTTCTCTCTATCAGTTATCGGTAGCGAGCAAGTCGCTCGAAAGGTGCGAGCAGCCTTACTCAATCGCAACCCTCTTCCCGGTCTCGACGCGTCTCCGTCTCGATACTGACCATGACTTCCTTCCTTCTTCCTTCTTCTCCCAGGTCGCCCTCTCCGCCACGAAAAATCTCATCCCCTGTACTATGGAGCTCGGTGGTAAGGATCCAGCTATCCTTCTTCCTTCGGCGGACATCAAGCAGTTCGTCCCCCACCGTCTCGTTGCATCGACTCCCTCCCTCGAGCTCAACTAATCCTTCCCTTTCGTTGTTCTCATTCGATCTCAGGTTCGAGTCCACTTTCCTGCGAGCCACTTTCCAAAGCTCCGGACAAGGTAAGCCTTCGTCTTCGTCGTCCAGTCTTCGTCTCTTCCTCTTCCTTCACGCCCCTCCGTTTTTTCTCACGCCCGCTCCACCACTTTACTTCTCCAGGCTGCATCGCAACGGAGCGCTTCATCGTCCACTCGTCCCTCCTCTCAACCCTCATCCCTCGCCTCGAAGCTCGAATCTCCTCCTTCCGTCTTGGTGCTACTCTCGCTCCCAACTCAACTGGAACGCCCGTCGACTCGGGAGCCATGATCTCCGACGCTCGGTTCGGAGAGTTTGAGAAGCTTGTTGGAGAGGCTGTGAAAGATGGAGCGAGGTTGGTCCTCGGTGGGAAGAGGTGGGAGGGTGGGAAGGAGAAGGGCGTCGAGGGAGCTTTCTTCGAGCCTACGATGTTGGTGGGCGTGAAAAGCTCGATGAGGATTGCTCGGGAGGAAGGTAAGCTTGTCGTTTTGTTATCTAGAGACGGCGGCCTGGTTGGTAGAAGGCTGGGTAGAGAAAGAGGGGACAGCGAAGAAGAACCAGTGCTGACCGAACCGCGCCTTCTTCTTTTCTCTCTCTCGCTAGTCTTTGGACCCATCATGTTGATCCTCTCGTACGACACCATCGACGAAGCTGTTGAGATCGCGAACGGCTCTAGATACGGGTAGGTTCTTCTTCTGTGCTGCTCTTTCGCTGGACGTTTCGAGCTAGAAAGCTGACTTTGATTTCGTTCAACTTCGACGCAGACTCGGTGCTTCCGTTTACGGTCGAAACAAGGCTGAGGCTCGAGACGTCGCCTCTCGCCTGCAGTGTGGAATGGTCTCTATCAACGATGTGAGTAGTCGATCTGCGTAACAGCGTCTCCGAAGAATCACTGGCTGTCCTCATTCCCGTCGGTTGAAATTTTAAAACAGTGTTCGTTCCCCTCCCTCTTCGTTCTCTCTCCCTTTCGTCACTCACAAACGCTTACCGCTCCCTTCCTCGATTTCTACTACGTCTCTTCCTAGTTGGAGTCTTCTACCTCGACCAGAGTCAACCTTTCGGAGGGTGCAAGGCATCTGGTTCGTTCCCGTCCTCCGTCCGTCTCCCCAGAGTCCCTCTTCTTTCGCCGCGGTCCCTTACGCCCTACTTCTTCCTTTCCTTCCCCTTTCCAGGCTATGGGCGATTCGGTGGACCCGAAGGACTTCGAGGGCTCTGCAACGTCAAGGTTCGTTCTTTTCCCACCCTCTCGAGAGATGGATCGACCAATTTGACTGACCTCCGACTTCTTCCTCTCTCCTTCCCCTTCTCGGCCGTCCTTCTAGGCGATCATGGAGGATCGCTTCTTCGGGCTCGTCCAAACTTCCATTCCTTCTCCAGTCGGTGAGTTGTTGACTCGTCGTCGCCCGTTCGAATTGGTCTCTCTTTCTCGACAAACCGCGGCTGACTCCCACTTCCCCTCCTTCGTCCGTAGATTTCCCGGTCAAGTCAATCACGAAATCGTGGAGCTTCGTCTCGGGTCTTGTTAGGCTGATGTACGGAAGCTCGCTCCTAGAGGTGGGACAAGGGATCAAGGAGATCATAACCGGTTCGCTTTAGGATTCTAAAGATCGATGCAGTTTCGTTTATGCTCTCTCTCTCTCTCTCTCTCCTTCCGACCTTTCCCTCTTCACGACCGCCTGTGTTTGCTCCGGCAGGGATGACCGTCCCAAGCCCAACTCGCAGCGAGAAACGGAAGCTCTGGGATGGGGAAGGAGGGAAGGGCGTTCATCGGACGAAGCGGGGAGAATTCTTTTCGACGATCGATTTGCTTTATTCCGCATTGCTTAACCAAGTGCTCGCGTGGTCGCTGAGTGAATTCGTGTTTCAGGGTTCTTCACACGAGGTCAAAGCCGGAGGGAAATCGAAGGGAGGGATCCAGAAGGAACGTTGAAAGCTGGGGGAGAGAGAGCAAGAAGGCCGACGCGTCGCTTGATTCGGTCCCCCTTGAGTCTCTGCTAGGATCGATTTTTTTTCTGGAGGGAGCTAAGGGGAAGGGAAGGTTTCAAAATTTCGTCATTGGAGTTTCCAGTGCTTGTTTGGCTGAAAACGAACTCGATCTCTCTCGTTTCCCCTCGTTGAACTGTATGCGCTTTTTTTCGGCTCCTTCCCTCCTTCCCTCTCAACGTCCATGGACCTCACCGAAGACCACCTCTGGACTCTTGGAGTTCCTGAAATCAAGAAGATCCTCCTGGCGAACGGACTCGCTAGGTTCGGGAACAAAGGCGACCTCGTTGGGAGGCTTCTCGAGTTTCAAAGTGGGAGGCAGAGGGCGAAGGAGAGGAAGGAGCAGCGAGACAAGGAGGAGAAGGAAGGGAATGGTAGAGCTAGAGGTTCAGGGGGAGTGGGCAGTCCAGTAGGAGGTGAGATAGCGTCTTCCTCCTCTTCTTCCAGAGTCGAAGGAGGAACTCGACGAGTCGTTCAAGGTGGAACCTACCCAAGCGTCCTCAACCCCGTCGAACCTCCTCCCTTCCCCCCTCAAAATCTTCCACTCAACACCAACCGTCTTCCCCTCTACTATATCGCTGCACCGACGCCTTCAAGATTGATCTCGTCTCAAGGAGTCTCGTTCCCGCTCGCGTTCTCGGCAACACCCCACCCCCATCCTTCTCCTCCTTCCTCCTCCTCTTCAGCACCTCTCCCTCAGCCTCAACAACACCCTCAGCCGTTCCTCGGATCCTCCTCAAGTCAAGCCAACCAGTTTTTCTTCGAGCATCCTCCTCAAACGATCCACAACCCTCCCACTTTCAACTTTCCAAACTCCTCCTCCACCTCGTCCAGCCAGCACCTCTTCCCTCCTCCTTTCCTCCAGCCCTCCATCGGTGGAGCTCCTTCGAAACGGAAGTCTCCTCATTCTCCTACCTCCGACGACTTCAGAGGTCCTCAACCTCCCCTTCAAAAACGAAGGTCGACGACTTTCGACCTTCAGACGGTGTCTCTCGTCGCTCAAGCTCCCCTCCCGCCCGATTCCCTTCAACACCAACCGAACCTCCCACCCACCTCCTCCTCCTCCAAGCAAAAACCTTCCATCCCTCATCCCTCAGCCTCATCATCATCGTCCCTCAATCCTTCCGAACCCCTACCCGTCGTGTCCGGCGCACCTTGGCGTCGCGTCCTTTCCCGCCAGATCTTCTGCGAAGGGTTTGAGGTAGGCTCGATGAGAGCTTCGTTCGTGAGAAGGGAGACGATCGTGAAGGGGAAGTTTCACGAGGTTCTGTGCGATGCGGACACGGAGATGGGAGAGTTCGGCCTCGAGTGCTTCGATGCGGACGGGAGGGTAAGGGTCGAGTTGACGAAGGGCAAGGAGAGTGGATCAGGAGCTTGGGGGTCAGAGATCAGTCGAGGAACGTTTATCTGTGAGTAACGTTATCTTAGGACGACGAGCACACATGTTTCGCCACCCGCTTTCTTCTCGAGACTGATTCGCTTTCCTCTTCTTGTGCGTCCTAGACCTCCACGAAATCGACATCCACTCCCCTCACCATCGCTCCCAAGGTCTCGGACTTACCTCCTTTCGAGCTCTCCTCGGACTCCTCGATAGGATGAAGTCTCAAACCGTCCTCTCCTACATCCCCAGCTTCATCTTCGCCCACCCTCGATTCTTCGATCCTCTCGGGGACTCGCTCGGGCCAGTCGCCTCTTCTTCAACCCCTCCGATCAGATCGCCCGAAGAGGTCAACCATGTGACGGAGAGGGCTGTTGAGTTCTTCAGGAGAGTGAGTTCTGAGTTCCGGCAGTCTTTCTCTGAAGGGTTCGCGCGACAAAAGAGAAGTGTTGACTGACCGAACTCGACGCGTCTTCTTTTTTCAGGTCGGGTTCCGTCGAGTGGGTCGAACGAAGTTCTTCGGATATGCTACCACGGATATCAATCATCCCTCGAGGCGTATCCCTTTAGGTCGGTTCTTCTTGCTTCGAAGATCCCAGAGAGGATCTTCATTTCGACGCGTTCGACTGATCACTGCTCTCCTTTCCTCCTCCCTTTTCAGGATCCGACTCCACCCTCTTCCCGTCTCCACCCCCCAACCATCACCAGCTCCATCCAGTCCAGTACCTTTTATCTTCCTCCTCTTCCTCCTCCCACCTCTCCCAAACCCTCTTCACCTGTCCTCTCGACCTCATCGCCGTTCAAGATCACCTCGAGCGCACTCCCCTTCACGTCGCTGCCCAGCACGGTCTCCTCGTTCCTTGCCAGATCCTTCTTCAAAGGAGTCGATCTCAGCTCTTCGTGACCGATTCGAGAGGGTTGACGCCGTTGGAGGAACTGAGGAGGGCTTTGAGAAGGGAGCGGGAGGAGAGGGTCGCGAGAGGGTTGGACGGAGAGGATCCCGGACGGGGCGAGGAGGAGAGGTTGAGGTGGAAAGAGAAGTTGGACTGTGAGAGGTTTTTGGAGGTGGAGAGTAGGAGCAGAGGTTAGGTAGTTGTGCTTTGCTTTCGGACGCGTTTGCCTTCCTTCGCTTTTGTGGTTTCGGTTTCTCGTCTTGCTTACTTCAGCCTTGTTGTGTTCTGCTCCTTACCGTACGTTACTTCTCCTCTCGTCGAACTATAACACACTTCAGCATCGTATCAGCTCGGCCATCGTCCTTGACTTCGAACGACTCGACTCGCAACCTCGACGCGTCCCAGCTCCTCTTCCCTGCTCAAGGTCGAGGCAACCCCAAGCACTCAAAGTATGCGTAGCTTCCTCGATGACGTGTTCCTATACCGACCACTGCTGACCAGCCAGTTACATCGCCTCCGACCACTGGAGCTCTCTTTCGGTTGCGTCGACACTCGATTTTGAAGACAAGCTCCCATTCGATCCTGCCCCTCGAGACCAACCCAGCCCAGACCCAAATCAATCCGACTTCGATCCTCCAACCTCTCCATTCGTATTCCCCTGATCAACCAACCCTTCCACCCAGTCCTCGATCCCTCTCAAATCCACCACACCCGACGCGTCGACAAACTCTCCGATGGGACGAGACGAGGAGAGCGAGACTCGAGCGAGGAGGGATTTCCCAGCGTTGGTTGAGCGAGAAGAGGACAGGGTGATGGTGTACTGTTTGGGAGAGAGAGAGTAGCGAAAGAAAGGGAAACTGTGGTCAGCTTTGGGATGAGGGAGGGACGAGACGCAGAGAGAGGGAGACGAACGATGGGAACTCGAGCTGGTTTGGGAAGGGAAGTTTTGGCTGCTATCGAGATGTTGGAGGTTTCGATCTGAAGGATTTAGGGGCGAGGGAGGAAGCAGAGGAGGGAAAGGGAGGGAAGTGAATGCACAAGTCAGACGCGAGCTCAGGGAGAAGGAGAGCTTCGAGCAAGGAGGAACAGAGGGCTCACCCTTCCGTCCACGAGCGCTTTCCTCCGACCAACGAAGATGGAATCCTTCTCCACATAGGTTGAATAGATCCACTGGATCGTCGAAAGGATGAGGTAGCTGTCACACGAGCACGAAGGACAAAGGAGAGGAGGGAGTGGGCAAGGAAGGGAGAAAGAGGCGTCAGCTCCAGCTTCTGCCTTTTCTTCTTTTGAGCTCGTCGCATCCAAACGTCTCCCTCGTTTCCCAAGTCCGAACCATAGAGACGATGCACTCACAGGGCCACAGCGATGGTTAGCGGTCGTTTGCTCTCCTCCCATTCGACTCTGGTGCTCCATCCGACCGTTCCCAGAGCGATCAAGCACGACGACCATCCGAGAGCGAGCTTGACGTCCTGATGGCGATGAGATTGAGTGTACGACTGAGGGGGAGAGGTCAGGAGCTGTCCGTTTCCATCGAACACGAGCGAAAAGAAGTAAAAGAAGGTCAGACGAGCGAGCTTTGAAGGGTGCCAGCAGAGGAGGAAGAACAGAGCTCGTCCCCTTCCTTCCCTCCCTCCTTCCCTCCTTCGTCAAATATGGAAGGAGCGACCCACCTTCTTGATAGCCTCATCAAACGCGCCTTTGACTTCTGACAAGTTGAGTTTGTTGATCTTCACGACCGCTCCTGGTTCTGGCGTTGGAAGGACGATGGCTGGAGGAGGAAGGGGAGGAGTCGAAGAACCGTTGGCTGGAGCGATGGAGGTCGTCGTAGGAGGAGAGGGAGAGAAGGGAGCAGCAGCGTTCGAACGTTTCTTGGCCATGGCGAGGAGAAAGGAGGAGAGAGTAAGAAGGGGAAGAAAGGTTTCTGATGAGGTCGTGGTGAGAGGGGAGGAAGCAAGAGAGGAGCCGAAGCCAAAGGTCAATTCGCCTCCCTTCGTCAAGATCTTCCGACCGCCATCATCTCTTTTCTACTTGTTCATCGACTCTGCTCTGGAATTAACGTCATGAAGGGAGATCTACTGAACATGGTCTGGTGAGCAGAGTCGTAATTTTGGGGTGGAGGATCTCAAGAAGGAGTGAGAGCCAACTGGAAGGCAACCAAAGCTCACCGCCTCGCCCTCTCTGCTTCGATCTATGCATGCCCACCGTAAACCACGCGTCTCTTCATCTCGACTGAGACATCTTTCTGACTCCCATACTCTTTGATCGCACCTACAGCAGGCCCTCTCTTCTCTCTCTCGACTCACTGGGACCTCCTTCTTCGCGTCGTCGAACCCTCTGATACACCTACCCTCGGCGTTCTAGGAAGAGTCTCGTTCGAGTTCCCGGCCGGCTGGTCAAGCTAACTCTACGCGTATCTCACTGTGGGTTCGCTCTTTGCGACTGAAGGGCTGTTCTACCGAGAGAAAAAGGAAGAAGGGAGCTCTCGTTCGACGCCGTGTTCCTCTTTCGCCGCCGCTGAGCACTCTACTTTCAATTTTATCTCTCCAGACTCCTCGGAGGGAACTATCCAACCACTCCTCATCTCGTATCAATCTCTGCCTCTCGCTCTCTCAAACGCGGAACCTCACCGTCGACATCACCTCCATCGCTACCCTCAAATCTCTCCTTCTCTCGATCCTCTAACTCAAATCCCCTTCTACTCAACACCTTCACCATCAGTTTCCACTTCTGGATCGGTTCTCGAGCCCTCTACCCTTCCCTTCTGCTCAACATCGACCCTTCCTGAGTCCAGGTCAACGGAACGAAGAGGTCAACAACCTACGGATCTCTCGCTTTCAACATACTCAGCGGCCGCTGTTTCATGACGGAGCACTCGAAGCAGACTGATCCCATACTTATAATCATACTTAGAACCACTGGAATGACCCTTCGAGCGTTTTTCCTTCGAGTCAAGTCAAAACGCGTCGTTCATCGATTCACTAGAAAGTGTTAAGCTATGGTAAGGAAAGCGACTGCGAGTCAAAATTCATCCACTTCTTCATAATCTGGGACTCGAGTTCTCTTCCTCAAAGTCGACTTCCTAGACTCGCTCGCTTCCGCTTCCTCGAAGGTCGCGTCCGAATCAGTTTCATCGGAGTCGTCGTTCTTTTCGACTCGCTGAAGCTGACAAGGCCCAAAACAACAGAGAAGTTAGAAACTAGAAACTTTGTTGTGCGATTGTAATCGAGGGAGCTCACGTTCTGACCAGGAAACCAATCCTTCCTCTTCTGACCGACCTCGTAACTCATCAACGACGCGACCGGCAATTTCTCCGCCATCCTCCCATCTGACTCCTTCAACCAACACTGAAACAGCCCGTTCTCGAACTCACTGATATCACCCTTCCTGTAGGATCTCCCTGCGACGGATCTGAATCGAACGAGATCGTGAAGATGGTTGAGAGCGGGAAGGTGCGTGGACCGGTTCAGCTGGAAGGGAAAAGGCCTGGAGATGACGCGATCGTTGGCTCCGTCGAAGATTGAGAGGGCGGAGGTGAAGGAAGGATTGACATGTAGGTCTTCAAGGACGAGAGGGGTGAAGAAAGGGATGGAGGCTCTCCAGGAGTCCAGAGTGAGGAAAGGTTATCGCTGGAAAAGTTGACAGATTGCAAGAGAGGTCAAAGGATAAAATGTCAGCCGAGCTATTGAAAGGAAGGACTACGAGACAGGGAAGAGACAACAACATCTTCTTGGCCAGAGCCAACTACAAACGAAACGAAAGACGAGACGCACGCGTCAGTCGGAAGCGAGCTCGACTTCGACCCTCCACCTCTTCTTCCTGCTCTCTGCTTTTAGATTTAAGCGATCCGATCAAACTTCCCTCTCGGTAGCATCTTGTTGCAGCCCTATGAAGATGAGGCACATTCTCGCATTTGGGACTTCGTCCGTTGAATCAGCCTCTCCCTTCTCCGCCTTCCTTCCGCTCCTGTTTTCCGAACACGACTGACTGAGCCACAACCTTCTCGCTATCAGTATGTCAAGTTACGAGATCAGTGCTGTTGAGAAAAAAAGAACTACTCGAAACAAGTCGAGCTCTCGACGCGTCTCCCTCTTCATCGCGAAAACCTCTGTCACCTTCTTTCACCTCGAGCTGGAGCTTGAAACCGCTTTCCTTGCCCCTGCCGAACGTCCACATGACGGTTTCCAGATCCCAAAAGCCGAGGCGGAAAGAGACGACGATGAGTACCGAGGGAGAGTGTCGGCGAGAAGGGAGGATGAGGGAAGGGAGGAAGGTTGACCTTGCTCGAAAGGGTTTCCTGGGATCTGTTCGAGAGGAATTGTACATTTTGATCGTTTCCAAGAGGTATCTACGGCTGTCCTCCCTGCATCTGAGCTGTTGAGACGAGATCGAAAGGAGAGAAGGAGAGTCAGCAAGCTGCTTTGGAGGACGAGGAGAGACGATGACGATGGAAAGCGAGCTCGCGAAAAAGGAGGGTTCGACACCTTCCTGCGAGCATACCGACAGTACCGCAGAGCCAGCAGGTACCTGGTGTAGGACTTTTTTCCCCGGCATACTAGTTCCTCTCTCGTGAGATCCAGGAAAGAACAGCTCTGGCCCTCACGCCCCTCCTTCTCCTTCCTCTTCGACGCTCAACCGAACTCACCAGCGTTGTGCTCCGCGAACCTAGCTCCCACTCGCTCAGAGTGCTTCAAGAACTTATCCGAGCAATGCGAGACGCAAGTGGACTGTTCCAGGAGAATCCATACCGACAGGAAAACGAGATCAGCTTTCGTCTCCTTCCCTTCCGAGCGATGGGCGAAGAGAACGTACCTCCTTCCCAGTGAGAACCTTGCTCGTGAAATCGTTCACGCAGTTGTTGAAGCACCGCTCAACGAGACCAGAGTAGAGCTTCATGAAGTCTTGCATCTGTGGAAACAAGCGAACGGCGGTAGAAGAAAAGAGGAAGGAAGGAGGTCAGCTCGAGCTCAACGCAAAACGACCTTCGCCCTTCCCTCGACCAAGCTCTAGCCATCGGGGAGGAGGGACTTACCTGCTTCTTCTCGATGATTTTGGACCTTATATCACCAACGAGGAGAACAGAGGGAAGGCGAGTCAGCTTGAGGGACACAGAACGGGGAGAAGGAGAAGGAGGGAGGAGGGCGAACATGTGAGCCTGCTCGGCGGAGTTGAACCTGGGTGGGTAGAGATAAAAGAGGGTCAGCGAGAGTTTGAAGACGAGGAGGGGAAGGAGACGAGACTGACTGAGAGAAATCCATGGCTGAAAGGAAGGGAAGATGAGAAGGAGGAGGTGGGAAAGGTGCGTGGGTGTTGGGAAGAGGAACAGAGGATGAAATGGTGGATCGAGGAGTTCGACAAGGACCTCCCTGACGACGCTCTCAGAGCTGCAAGACTTTTCAAGATGGAGGCAGGTGCAGTTTTCTCGAGTTATTCGCCAGAATCGAGCTAAATTCGGAGCTTCACGATTCTTGCGGAAGAGAGAGAGAGAGTCGGGAAGAGAGGGAGAAGTGCAGCGTCGTTCAATCGTACAAAAAAGGTCCTCCCACTAGCTAACGAGCCCCCCTGGAGCCTAGACTGCCCATCACAGTAGAAATGTTTCGTTCCTTCAACGATCAGATCACTTTGGCGTCGTCTTGTCCTGCGAGGAGAAACGGATCGAGAAAGAGAGAGCAAGAGTGATCAGCCCGTCGCTCTCTCTCTTCCGTCCTCCTCAAATACTGAGCAGGAACGAGAGATGAACTTACTAGCAGATCCTTCGCCTCGTTGATCTTACTGGCCAGATACGGCGACTGTAGAAAGGAAGGAAAGAGAGAGGGAGTCGGTCAGGTCTGCCGAGCGAGGCAAGGCGCCCAGTTCTCTTTGAGAAGAGTGGAAGGAAAGATCGGAAGGGAAAAGGTTGACGTACTCCATTTCGATCTGGGTGGTTGACGAGCATGATACGACGATGAGCCTCCTTGAGCTTCTTCATTGTCACGGGGTCCCTGTGGAAGGAAAGAAAGGAAGCCAAAGGGGACGAGGAGAGAGAAGGGAGGAAACAGAGGTCAGGAACGTCAAAGCGCGAGAAGAGCTGGGGGTATTTTGAGAAGCAGCGCTATATATAACGAGTGTCACCGATAAGACAGTGTGTCATCGAAGGGCGAAGCAGGAACGACAGAGAGGTGAAACGGAGAAGGAGGGAAGAAAGGTTGAGCTCGGAGAAGGAGCTCTCCGAGAGGACCCTTCCCTCCGCCGCTCTATGTCGAAAGGAGAGAATATCTTCGACACCCTGGCTACTCCTTCTAGGCAGCTATCCATCGCAGAGAAGAACTCTGGAGTGGGAGCTTCGCCCGAAGACGGCAAGCTGACAGATTCATCGAGCTCAGCTCCTTCGTCCTTCCTCCCTCCCTCGCACGCCTCAACCTCCGCGGCCCTCCTTCGATTGCGACCACGGAAAGAACTCCAGTAGACGGTGAAATCCTGACTCGAGCCAGACGAGCGAGGGCTCTTCACGAAAAGAGTTTCCAAGTGTGTAATCCGAGGTCGACGAGCTCTCGTTCTTCAAAACGTCGTCCTCCTCCCTCCCTGCTTTCCCAACCCCCCCTTCCCACCTTCTCCAACGAAAGAAACAGAGAAGTCGAACTAACCTGATACCCAAGATCGCCTTCGCTTCCTTTGCATCCATCTTAGCCTGGAATCCTCCCTTCACCCAAGCGTCTGCTCCTCCCTTTCCAGCCTGGTTGGCGAGAGCTCGGAAGTAAGCTCGTCCTCCCAATCCTGCCACCACGGCTCCGAATGTCAGAAGTGCTGCTGTCGCCATTTGAGTTCTCGAGAAGAAGAGAGGGGGGGGAGAAGATGAAAGGGTGGGTTTGGTGGTGTGAGAGAGGGTCGTCGTTAGGTGGAAAGAAGGAAGGATGGGGACCTCGACGCTTGAGGTTCGATCTGAAGCCCATTTCGTTCTTTCCCCTTCAACCACTTCCATTCTAAAAAATGTCCGCTCAACTCAACAACCACCCAGAGGACCTCCTCGCCATCGACGTCTCCCACCTCGATTTCGCCTACAACGGAGAAGGAGCCCTTCACGACGTTGAGCTCAAGGTCGAGCAGGGAGAGAGGTCAGTCCAGCCCTCCTCCCTCCCTCCCTCCCTCCTTCCTTCCTCGTCATTCCTCCATCCAGATCGGATTCCAACCTGGATTTTCTCCCCAGTTCGGAGCATCCTCACCTTGTTTCTGACCACTCTCTTGGGTTTCTTATCCTTCTAGGATTCTCGTCATCGGAGCAAACGGAGGTCCGTCTCGAGCTCTCGCCTCTCCTCCCTCCTCCCACGACCTCGTTCTAGCTCCTTCCCTCCTGGAGCTCGCTCTATCCTTCCGATCGACTTCTCGGCACCTTGGAACGTTTTCTGACACCCCTGCTTCCAACCTTCTTCCCCTTCTCCAGCTGGAAAGTCTACTCTCCTTCGAATTCTCGCTGGAAAGCGTTTGACTGCCTCAACGAACGCTCGACTTCTCGGACGAGACGTCTTCCGATCTCCTCCCGAAGGAGTTACCTACCTTGGAACAGAGTGGGCTCTCAACGTACGTAATCTATACCATCTCCCTCTAGTCCCTCCCAATTGCTGAAAAGCGGATGAAGAGCAGCACAGTCCAGAATCTCGAGTCACATCTCGTCCGACTTCTTTAACCGCGTCGAGCTCACACGTTTGCTCTCCTTCTTTCACTCCCTTTCTTCTTCTCCCAGCCCGTCGTTCGAGGAGATATCGTCGTCAGCCATTTCCTCGACTCTGTTGGAGGATACCGCCACAAGGAGAGACGGGACCGTCTTTTGGGCATCCTCGACGTCGACCTCGATTGGTGAGCTTCGACTCTCCTTCCTCCCTACCGATCTCATCCTTTCTCTCGGACTGACTGTCGTGTCGTCGTATCGCACAGGCACATGCACGAGATCTCAGACGGAGAGAGACGACGTGTTCAGCTCGTCATGGGCTTGATGGTGGGTCGCCGTCCCTCCTTCACTCTTTCTCTTTCCCTCCCTTGACTGACTCTGACTTCCTCTTCATCAGGCTCCTTGGGACATCTTGTTGCTCGACGAGGTCACAGTCGATCTCGATGTGCTTGTTCGAGGAGATCTCATCGACTTCCTCATCGAAGAGAGCAACTCGCGGAAAGCCACCATCGTCTACTGTTGGTTCCCTCTGCTTCCTCTCTCTCCTCCTAACCCGCCTCTGACTTGAATCGTCGTCATTTTTTTCCCCCACAGGCACGCACATCTTCGACGGTCTCGCTCCCTTCCCTACCTATGTCCTTCACATGCAGCTCGGTCGAACTCCCAAACCTCCCATCCCCTGGTCTCCTTCGATGCCTGCCGAGACTGGAACTTCCCTCCTCAAGATCGCGTTGGACTGGCTCAGGGAGGATCGAGATCTCAGGAAGCAGAGGGAGAAGGATGCGGGTGGGAAGGCTCGAGGTCCTCAGGCTGAGGTGAGTTGCAAACGAACGGAGGACAAGACACCAAACTGACCCCCTCGTTCCCTCTCCGTCTTCGCAGACCAAGGACGCGAAGACCTTCTTCGAGAGGTTCGACTACTCTGGCGGGCAACCCAAGAGATAGTTATCCATCTCTCTCGTATCGTTCCGTTCCGTTGGCATCTCATATCGTTCTCGTTTAGCACCTTCAACCACGCTGTTTGTACTCTCGCTTCATCGCACCATGCTCTTTTCGCTTCCCGCTGGATCTCATCATCTAGCATCCCACACTAGCCTTCTCAACTAGGCCTTCACCAACTCTTTCACGTAGCTCTTCGATGTTTGCATACGTAAATAATAAAGTCGATAAATAGAGCAACGAGTCGAGACGGAAAGCAAGGAGAATGAGAAGAGGGAAACGCGTCCGCAGAGTAGTGTCGAGGGAGCTCAGGTAGCGAAGACGAGAAGAGGGATAATCGTGAGCCGAGAAAAGATCTATCTATTGACAATCAAGATCACCATCCGACGTCGCTGGCTCGGTCGGAGGAAGAGGATGAAGGCAGGTTCGTCGAGAGAGGTAGGACGACCTCGTCCTTCACTTCTCGTTCAAAGTAGATGGCTTCACCCTGAAGAGAAGAAGACGGACGGAGAAGACGAAGTCAGCCATCAGTCCTTAGAGACAGGTCGTGGGCGATTCGAAACGTACCTCGAGAGGAGTGGTCGAGAACGCCATGTTGTGAGCTTCCGCTTTTCCCTCGAAGGCCTTGAGAGCCTTGATGACTTGCTCGTAAGGAATGTGACTGCGTAAAGAGGAGAAAGAGGTCAGTCAGCAAGGACGTCTTCGAAGGGGAAGAAAGAGAAAGACGCAGACTCACGACGTGAGCTTTCGTCGAGGTTGAACGTTGAGTGAATGTCGAGCGTCGACGGAGGAGTCGAGGACGGCTGGCGAGTGGGCTCCTTCAGAGATCGAGATACCGAGAGAGTAATCCTTAGCATCGGTACCGGTGGAGCGTTCGTAGAGCTCGAAGGTGATGTGGGCGGCTGATGGGAAGAGGAGTAAGAGGAAAATGAGAACCTCAGCTGAACGAAAGGACGATTAGAACGAAGACGTCAAGTCCTCACCGTAGTCGAGCTCGGGGATCTTCTTCTTCTCCATGGGAAGACCGGATGCGAGGACCAGGTTGACGAAGGTGTGGATGTGGGACTCCTTGGTGAAGTAAAAGGACGCGTGAGACTCGTCGCTAGCTTGAGCGTGTTCGAGATCCTGGAAACGAGAGAGAAGACGTCGGAGGAGGTCAGGAACTCGAGAGAAGTCCGTCAGGTTCGAGAATAGGGTGGAGCTTACCTCGACGACCTTCCTGAGAAGAGGCAACGACGTGAGCAATCCGATCTCCTCCTTCTCCTCGGCGTCGATCTGAAAAAAGACGAAGAAGTCGAGATATCAGCATTGTGGACGTGCTTCGTGCTCGAGCATGCGTAACTAGTGAACAGAGACTCACTCCGTACTCGGCGGGAGCGATGAGGGAGAACAAAAGCTTCGCTCGGTCGACCAGCTCGTGAAGACTTCGATCTCGAGCACCGACCAGGTCTTTCCCTCCCAACGGGTCGAAGATGGCGAAGAGGAAGACTCGATTGTGAAGAGAGTCGTACTTGAGAGAGTCGTATAGTTCCGAGACCTGGACGAGAGAGTAAAGATGGGACGAGAATGGGTCAGCGTCCGAAGAAAGACGACGGAACGAAGGCTTGACGCAACTCACTCTGGAAGGATCGAACTTCTCCTGCTTGACTCCAACCCAGTCCTCGAAGAGCTTCTCCCATCGTTCCTTAAAGAGTCCAGGGCTATCCCCCGAGCACCTGAAGACCAAAGAAGAAAGGGGAAAGAAAGAAAAGTTAGCAATGTCGCGACTTGTGGGAGGCCGAAGGACAGAACGACCATCGAGACTTGATCTTGTCGGCGTTTCCGTTCTTGTAGTTGGCGAGAAGGATTTCTCGGAGATCGGTCATCATCTCTACGACCTCCTGTGTAGGAGAAATCGAGTTCAAGGGTGAGAGTCAGTCCAAATCGTTCTCGAAAACGCGCTCCTCGTCTTGTCCTCGAAAACTCGACTGAAAAAACGTTGAAACGTACCCGGACCACCTGAGCAGGTTCCTTCTTCAGCTCCTTGGGCCAGAAGAGTCCAGGTCGACGTTCACTCTCTCCAGGTCGAAGGAGGATCTTGAGCTTCTTCTTCACTCCTAGAAACCGGACCAACGAGAATCGGTGAGCGCTCCTTTCGAACTGCGAAAGCGGAAAGACAGAGAGACAGCAACGAACCGTCCATCAAAGCCTTAGCAGCGTTCGAATCGTCAAGTAGATCTCGTCTCTGGATCAGATGATCGACCAACGGAGCGCCTCCCATCGACAGAGTTCGGTTGGAGGGGTTGGAGGAACCAGAGGATCCGCCGGACGACTCCTTCTCCAGCAAGGCCCGAGCGAAGATCTCGGCGGTGTTGACGACTCGACGTTCGGAGGAGGTGTAGATCTGACGAATCGAGCGAGAAAGAGAGCGAAGAGAAGTCAGCAACGAAGCCATCGAGGAAAAACGCAGAGAGCGGGGAGACGCGACGACTCACCTTGACGTTCTTGAGAATCGAAGAGTTCATGATGTCGAGATCCTTCTTCATGTTCTCTCCGAGGTCCTTAGCTTGATATCGAGCAGCGTGAGTCGACTGGAGACGACCAAAAGACAAAGTCAGCCCCTCCTCTGACTTCAACAACTCAAACCGATCCGACACGAGCTCACCTCTCCTCCCCACTTCACGACTAGTCCAATCATGGAAACGAAGGGAGATCTCGGTCAGCAAAAAGTCGTTCGAACTCGAGAACGATGCCGAAAGAAGGAAGAGACTCACCAAGCTGAACCTTCTCCAACCCAGCGGGAGGAGGGAACGTCCTGTTGCCTCTCCTTCCCTCAGCCGTCCGAGGTCTCGAAGCACTCCTCTCCGTCTTTACTCCAGGTTCTCCAGCCTCCTCAAGAACAGCTCCGAGCTCGGGAGCAGCTCCATCGGAAGGACGAGGGACAGATTCTCCCATAGCCATCCACGCCCGAATCCTCTCCTCCGTCTCGGTTGTTGATCCATCGTCGTCGCCGTGGTCTTCCTTGTCCTTGTCCTTCTTGGCTGACTTGTCCTTCGGGAAGGTAGGCTTGAGCTGAGCTTTGGTTCCGGGCTGCATCGAGGAGCGGGAAGCAAAGGGGAGTCAGCGACGGATTCTTGAGAGGAGGAGAGAATGAGAAGTCATGTAGACGAGACGTACAAGATCCTTCTTCCTCTCAAGTACGTCCTGAAGCTTCTCGAGCTTCTCCATCACGTCCTGAGGGCATCCGATCTCGATAGCTTCCGCAGCGGCGTCGAGGATGAGATCGAGTTGTTTCGATTCCCGAAGAACGATCTCCTCTCGGTGACCTCGAAGGAGAGAGACGAAGGGAGCGGCCCAGGGCTCTCCGACGGTGAAGTTGAACTTGGATTTCATCTTGGGAGTACTGGAAGGCGAAGGAGAAGAGGAGACGGCGTCAGCAGGGACCAGAGACGCGACGGGATTGAAACGAGGAGAGAAAGCTCACCGGTCCGCGTGACGGAAGACTGTCAAAGACGAAGTGAAAGCTACATCAGGCTCGAGAAGATGAGGAGCAGAAAGAAGGACGAGACTTACCAGTAACACTAGCCTTGAGGGTCGAAGAAGTCGTCGGTGAGGGCGCGGGTTCGGGTCGACGGAACGAGAGAGGACCAGCGGTGGGAGGAGGAAGAGCAGCCGCTTTGGCTTTGGCAGATCGTTGAAGCTCTCGAGCACTCTCGCAGACGGAGGAGAGGATCTCAGCAGCCTTGTCTGAAAGGCCGAAGCAAGAGGAACGAACAATGTCAGCTTCTCCGGACGACGACGGAGTGAGAAGAAGATGCGACGAAGACGAACCGTAGTATGCCTGGACCGAATGAAACCAACATGGCAAATTCAGCTCTAATATCGACTCCAGACATACCAGTAGGAGACGTCGCTGACTCACCTGGTTTCCCTTGACGAAACTCCATCCGTTCACGTCGATAACCAAACTCCTTCCACCCTCTCCCTCGCACCTCAGGAGATCAAAGCCGCAGACCATCTGGCCGAACGCATCACAGATCCGTCGAGCGTAACTCCTCTCATCCTCGGAGAGTTGGGTGATGAATCGGATCTCCTTGCCGTCCGTGTTTCGTCGAACGAGACCGTCGACGACGGGAGACTTTCGAGTTTCGGCGTGGGAGAAGTTGGGTCCGACCGTGTAGATCTTGATGTCTTCAGCTGTTGATGGGTAGGTAGGAGAAATATGGTAAAGATGGGAAGGAGAGTGGGACGTTGAGAAGGAGGGAAGCAACGTCAGACGCGTGAGAGAGGGAAAGGAGGGGAGAGAAGCGGTCGAGCTGAACGAACCATTCTCGACGTTGATGAACTCCTCGTAGATGTAGGATCCCTCCGATCTAGGAGCGAGAAGATCAGGATCGTGCTCGCTTGATTTGTTGCCGACCTATTTCGAAGAGAGGAGGATTGATCGTCAGTTCCGTCCGAGAGAGGAGGCTTGATTTCTTTTCCATTCTTCAGCCCTCGAACCGAACGCGTTTTGACTTACCTTCCTGAAGAGACGTCGACCACCTCCTCCTCGGTAGTAGATGTAAACGTTGTGATCTTCTCCGTTGACGGGCTGGGGTTTGAACGGAAAGAAAGCAAGGTCAGCTTCAGTTTCAGCCCTCGAGCGCGTCGACTGGGCTCGACTTTTTCGAATGAACTCACCTTCTCCACAAAAGGTTTCTCTACCACCACCCCGTTGACAATGATCGCATCCCCGTCCTCCCTCAGAACTACATCTCTCCCTCTAACAACCTCTCCTTCCTTCTTGGCCTCTCCCTTCTCTCCCATCCAGTCGATCGCTCCCTCCCCAACGAGCTTCAACAACATCTCCCTCCTGCACCTCTCGTCCACCTCAGGTCGAACGTTAGGTCCTCCATCTCGACTGACTTCCACTCGTCGAGGAGTAGGGACTCCGATGTGATCCAGGATGGCGAGGACGAGACGACGATCCCAGAGAACGGATTGCATCGGGAGGTCGTTGATAACGATGGGCGGAGGAGAGAGGGTTGGGAGGAGAGTGTAGGAGATGGCTTTAGGAAGAGGGAAGTCGGTGGAGAAGAAGGAGATGAGGACGTTGGTGCTGGGCCAGTGGGTGACATCTGAGGGGAAAGGAGAGAGCAGCGAGGGAGGGAAGGAGGGAAGGAGGTTGGGTGAGCTCGAAGAAAGACAGAGAGAGACGGGTCTAGGAGGGGAGTTTCGGAAGATTTTCCTCCACTTTTAAAAACGAGTGCAGCGAGCTCTATTCCCACTGAATCCAAAGCATCCGAAGAACTCTCAATCTCTACGAGATTTTGAGCTCGAAACCACACGTTCGTTCGTCCTCTCTCCTCTTGCCTCTCCCAACTTCTCCTCCCTCTTCACCTTCGGCCCCTCTCTTCAACAACTAGACCAAAACACAAACTGACCTTCGTCCAAGATGACCTTATCCCCGAAGATCCTAATCTCGACTCCAGCTCCTTCAATCTCCTGCAACCTCGTCAAGATCTCCCTCATGGCCTTACTTCTCGCCTTCACATCCATCGAACACACTCCCAGAACGACCTTCTCCTTGGAGTACTGGGGAGGAGAGTTGGTGAGCTTTCGAGTGAACGTCGGAGGGGGCATCGACATGGAGGAAGGGGACATGGTAGGCGCTGGGATGGAGACGGGAGGAGTTGAAGTGGGCTGGAGGGTCGAAGCGGAGGGACGAGGAGGAGAGGCGGAAGGAGCAGTTGGAAGGGAGGAAGCTGGCTTGGGAGTCGCTTCCGGATCAAAGGGAGTAGGAGAGGACATGGCGAGGACCTTCCTTGGAGATAAGACGACGGAGGAAGGAAGGAGTTGGGAGAGAAAGGGAGAGAGAGCTCGAAATCACACTTTCAGATTGGGAGAGAGCTCGAGCTCGTCATCACGTTCGCTAATAGAAAAAGGTACGATTCTTGTTGAATAGAAGAGATGGTATATAAGGGTACAACTCCAAGGGGTATAGCTAGATATCCTCCTACGAAACCGAAGGAGGGAAGGACGTCCAGCCGACACGATCTCCTCCTTCGCTCGACGACGAGCTCCTTCGTTTCAATCTGTCGGCCGTTCGTCCTCTCTGTCGTTTAATCGTAGACTGCGTCAAACCAAACCAGACAAGCAGAGAGAGTCAGCTCCAGTCCCTCCTGGCTTCCAGCTTCTCCCTCGTACGAGCTAAGCCTGTCTCGTTCGAAGCTGAAATCTCGTCGTCGTCCAAGCTCAAACTCACCATGCACGACGGCGTACCCTCCGATCCACAGCAGCAAGAAAGCCAAGAACCCATCCTGATCTATCGTCAACAGATCCCACCATCCATGCTGGAAGTAATCCTTGGGTTTCCCTCCGCATCTCAGACTGGCGACGACGACGGCGTGGAGGAGGAGCGTCAAGAGGTAGAAGGCGAATCCCCAGAGGTTCTCGAGGCCTATCACTCCTGCGACAGCACCGGAGAAGAGGGAGACGAGCGTTCGAGTGGAGAAGAGGGTGTTCTACAGAATGGCGAGAAGGGAGGGAAAAGGTCAGTGGGAGGTGAAGGGAAAGAAGGAAAGATGGGAGGAGGGAAGGAAGGCGACGTCCGAGTCGAAGGAGGGCGGACTGACTGTGTTGTGAACGAGATACGGAGGGAAGATAGGCAGAGGAGCTTCTCGATCTGGTGGTGCTGCAGCGCCTTGTCCCATCATGGCTTCCATAGTGACGTCTTTTGGTCTCTGGAAGGGAGAGAAGGGCGGCAAGGTGGGCGTTGAGGTCAACTTTCAGAGCTCCTTCCCCTCCCTCTCTTTTCTTCCTCCAAACGCTCACTCGCTCCCTTTTCCATCTTCAATATTTCGTCTCGACTAGTATCAGCAGCAACCTCGACCTTATCAGCGAGTAACAGCCCAAGCAGATTCCTCAAGATGAAGTTCGAGATCCTAGCAGAGTGCTCGACAACGTATCCTCTCCTCCTCTTCCTTGCTTCCCCCCCCTCCCCAAGCTCATTCCTTGTTCTCCGCACCTCTTTCTAGCAAAGCTCGAGTCTCTCGAATGACTCTCCATCACGGTCCCACCATCCTTCCCACCTTCATGCCCGTAGCGACTCAAGGGACGATGAAGTCGTTGACGCCGACTCAAACAGCTTCCCTCGGAATCACTCTTCAGCTCAACAACGCTTATCATCTGCTGCTCAGACCCGGGATGGAGGTGCTCGACAAGGCAGGTGGAGCGCACAAGTTTCAAGGCTGGAAGGGGAACATGCTGACGGTGAGTGCTACAGCAAGAGGACGGGACGAGGGAGAGAGGGAGGGAGGGAAGGAGAAGCTGATTGTTGAGCTCGGTCGGTTTGCTTTTTGGGCTGAATCGGGTTGTAGGACAGCGGAGGGTGAGTATTTCTTCAACCTTTCTCTTCCTTGAAGGATTGAAATAGATCGAGCTAACAAATCTGTTTGTTTGGTGGTGTGTAGATTCCAGATGGTCTCGCTTTCCGAGTTCGCAGAGGTGACCGAGGAGGGCGTCCTCTTCAACTCTCCTTTCGATGGGAAGCCAACGATGTTGACGGTGAGAGTTTTCTGAGATAAATATAGAACGAGAGCTGATGGTCCTCTCTTTGAATCCAGCCCGAGCAGTCGATAGGGATCCAACACAGTATTGGAAGGTGAGCTCAAGACCCTTCGAGGTCGGGACGCTCTCGAGCTGGTTTGACTGATCGAGTTCCTTCCTTCTTGCACCTACAGCGACATCATGATGCAGCTGGATGATGTAGTTTCATCGTTAACAACGGGCCCGAGAGTTGAGGAAGCCATGGTACGTCGTCCCTTCCGCTTTTCATGTCTCGTCGTCGCGTCGGCCTCCTCTGACCTCTCCTCTCCTCCTCACAGTGGCGCTCCATCCGATGGCTCGACCGATGCCTGGAATATCATCGAACGGCCGCTCCGAAACCTCATGGGAATGCTCAGACGATCTTCGCCATCTGCCAGGGAGGACTGGACCCCAAACTGAGGACGATCTGCTGCGAGGAGATGGTCAAGCGGAGAGATGATTCTGGGTTGGGAGGAATCGCTATCGGTGGACTGAGTGGTGGAGAGGAGAAGGGTGAGTTTTCTTATATTTGGGTAGAGACGAGAGGCGTCAAAGCGGAGAGGGGGGGAAGGAGAGCTAGAAGGAGAGGGAGACCGAGACGCGTCGAGTTCGAGAAGAGAGAAGGAAAGCTGACAGACCTCGTTTCCGGTTCTGTGCCTATTCTAGATGTCTTCTGGAGGATGTAATTAATCGTCTTCGTCATCTGCAACCCTTCCAACCCTTCCAGGATCTCATGGTCTGACGCGTCTCCTCTTCGTCCCAACTTCACGCAGAATCACCCAATGTACCGACGAGCTTCCTCGAGATCGTCCAGTCTACTCGATGGGTATAGGAATGGCTGAGGACCTGCTGGTGATCATCGCTCTCGGAGTCGACATGGTGAGTCGTCCCTTTACATCTTTCCTCTCCTCTCCATTCCCTTCTTCTTTTCTTTTCCCAAGCGCCCAGAGTTTACGCTCGCTAACGCTCAGCACCCCTCTCGACTGTAATCAAGGCCGATTGTGTCTTTCCAACTCGAACAGCTCGTTTCGGACAAGCCATCACCTTTGACGGTTTCCTCAACACGAGTAAGCCTCCTTCGTTTCCCTCGCGTCTCCGTCCCAAACGCCAGCTTCCTTCGTTCCTCTCCTCCCCTCTTCCATGCTGACTCCCTCTCGCACTTCGTTATTGACCAACAGGAAGTCGTTCCATGGCCTACGACCTCCGAACCATCGAGGAAGGCTGCCCTTGTCCGACCTGCTCGTCGGGAATGACTCGAGCTTTCCTGAGTTCGATCGGAGGGACACCGAACGCTGCTACTGGTGAGTTCCACGGCGCATCTAGATCACCTGACTCCCTGAGAACTCGAGACGTCGCCCGTATAGACTCTTCCTGACCCTTGGCTCGTCTCGTCTTTCCTTTTCTTTCTTTCGCGTCGAACCCGAAACCAGCTATCACTCTGTGAGTCCTCCCTTCTCTCCCCGTCCGTACCTCCCAACCTAGCTCACTAGCATTTTCCTTCTCCCTTTCTTCCTCACAGACACAACCTCACTTTCCAAGGTTCGTCTTCTCGTCGCAATCGTTTCCCTCCCCTCTCCTCTCCGTTCTGACCCTCCTCCCGTCTCTCTCTTCCTCGTCTTTCGTTCCAACAGCCCGACTGATGGGTCAAGCTCGGGAAGCCATCCTCGAAGATCAATTCCCAGCGTACTTGAAGGAGTTCTTCCCTCGATACTTTGCGGGAGACAAGCAGGGGATTCCTCGGTGGTGCGTGACGGCGTTGAGGAGCGTGGGTGTGGATCTGCAGCCTGGGGTTGAGGTGGAAGGGAAGAAGCTGGGAGGAGGTGATTGATGCGAATTTCGCTGAGATAAATTGATCTGGGACGGCGAGGGAGAAAGAGAGAGGGTTGGGCGTGGGAAGGAGACAAGACGAGATCAGAGAAGGACGAAGCGATCTTCTCGATCAGCCGAGAAAGATAAGAGGTCCATGATTCGTAGCGAGTGTGCGAGAAGAAGAGAGCAATACGTGTGTGCAAGCGATTGAGAGAGTTTGGTAAGCAAAGAAGGCGAAACGAAGGGTAAGCAGCCGAAGTCAAAGCAAGAGAGAAAAACGACGAGACGAGGAACAGAGACGGACGAGCCCAAAAGCAAGAAAAGAGGGAGACGAAGCAACGAGAATGTAGCAGGACGAGAGAGGCCATAGAAAAGCTGCTGGAGAAGAAAGAGTGACGGAAGTGAGGCCGAGAAGTAAGCGAAAGGAAAACGAAGGGAATATCAAGAACGTTAGAGGGACTAAAC
>NW_027481241.1:86370-95100 GCF_051309035.1 Mrakia frigida | reverse complement strand
GAGAGAGGCCATAGAAAAGCTGCTGGAGAAGAAAGGGGGGGGGGGGGGAGACGCGTAAACAAGAAAGAGGAGAAGGAAGGGAATATCAAGAACGTTAGAGGGACTAAACGAACTTCTCGACCGTTTTTCGGGCAGCGTCGTATCGAACCTGGAGTGGGACGAGACGTCGGAAGAGCGAATCGTACGTCCTCCAGTACTCCTCGTTCTCCCAGATCTCGAAGAAGAAAGGTACGCGAGATAGTCGTTCCTTCTTGTAGATGTAGTCTGCCATTGCGAATCGATAATCAACGACGGCGAGGAGATTGAGCCTCTCGATGAACTGGAGCCACTGGAGGTGGTAGTCGTCTTGGGCGTCGGGAGGGTAGGAAGGACAGATCCTCGAGGGTTTGTTAGGGAACTCCCTCCAAGCGGCCTGGACGTCAGGGTGTACGTTCGAAGAGATAAGGGAGGGGTAGATTCGGACGAGACTGGTGAAGGAGGCCGCGATTTGGTCGCTGGAGAGGGGGAGGAGCGCCGAACGAACGTCGTCGAGGGAGCAGGTGAGGTCGGCAAGGACGGAGGATATGGTGAGGTTGGTAGTCCGTGTGTCTACGTCGGTGAGATGGATGAATTTACGATCTCCAGGGGGAATGGGTTTGTCTGGAAGGTTGGCGGAAGGCGGACGAAGCGAGAGCCTCAGTGCTTGTTTTTGCGACGCGACGAGGTCAAAAGGTCGACTCACCGGATCCGATGACAACGAGGTCATCCCTGAAGGACAGCCCTGCGGGGATCTTGAGAGCCCATCGAAGGCATCCCGAGAGCTCGTCTGTAGAGGGTAGCAGAAAGGGAGGAGTCAGCGGTTGTAAGAGACGAAAAGAACGAGCGGACGAACCTCTCGCTCCAGGCGGTCCACCAAACACATCATTCCAGCTCTCTATTCTCTTTCGAGTGCCGACTAGGAAAGGTTTTCCTGTTGAAACCAAATGAGTGAGAAAAGAGACTCGGTGAGCACGGGAATGTCAGGAAGAAGCAAAAGGAAGAGAAGAGAAACTGACCTGGGTTCCAGTCGTTCGGAACAGGAGTATCATCTCCCTCGTCAGCTTCACTGGGAGCAGAAGACGCCGCGCTCGAAGATCTCGATCTAGAGGCCCTCGTTGGGGTCTCCGAAGCGATCTTGTCCAGCGGGACGTTGAGCGACGACGACGACGAAGGTCGAGGGAGACCGACGGCGGAAGGCGACCTTGACCTCCAAGGAGTGGCAGGCGACGACGGAGAAGCTTTAAGAAAAGGAGATGGAGTCGTCGGGGCGAGATGTCAGCACGCAGAAACAGACGGGCGGGAGACGAGAGACAGGCTCACCTTCGGAAGGCATCCGATTCGATTTTCGAACAGCGACTCGAGACGGTGATCGTTCCGCTGTGATAGAAGGAAGGGAAGAGAAAGGGACGAGAAGATGTCAGTTTGGAGTCGTCAGAAGCTCGAAGCCAGCAAAAGAGAAGGGAACAATCTACTCACAAGTCTTCAACTCCCCCTCCCGTTCTGTCGTTCGCACACGATGCCTCAGCGACCTCGTCTTCCCTATAGCAGCCACCTCGTCTTCTTCAACTCTCCCCTCCGCTCCTTCCTCCGTAGCATCCCTCAAACAACCCTCAGCGTCCTCCCGTCCCGTGGGTTTGAGCATCCCGTCGTTCTCCTCAACGCTCCTCAACCCGTCCCTCTCCTCCTCCTCCCTCTCGGTCGAGAGCTTGGACCCATCACCGACGAGAGGTTCCGCGTTATCTTGACATCGACGATCGTCCTCCTCGTCTGAAGGGTTGGGAGTTCTGATGCCGGAGAGAAGAGAGCGGGGTCGAGATGGGAGAGGGGTTGGCGTGGACGGAAGGAGGGTAGGGGGGGTTGAGGGCTGAAGTCGAATAACGACTCCGCTACCAGAGGCTGTGATCAAAAGGTGAAGAAGAGTCGAAGGAAGTGTCAGATCAAGATCTAGAGCGATTGAAGGGGAACGAGACGAACCGGCAGGCGAGGAAGGTGATCCAGCAGCATCGTCGCCAACCCTTTGAGCTCCAGCATCACCACCAATCCCAGGGAGCCTAGCTCTCATGCCGAAGCTCTCAGACCTGTCGCCACCGAATCGAGATGAAGTCTTCGATGTTGAGGGCAGAAGAGGGACGCGTTCGTCCTCCTCGTTCTCGTCCCAGGATTCCTCTTGAGCCTCGCTTCGCTGGATAGGGAGAGGGTGGAACCTTCCGACTGCTTGCGACTCGGGTGAGACGGACGGGGAGAGCTCTGGAGTGAGTCGAAGGAGTGGAGGAGAAGCTTCGAACGGGTTGTGGAGAGTCGCAGGACTGAAGGCCGAAGGCGACGAGTTGCTCGAGTTGGACGACGATGACGCTGAAAAGGTTGGATGCGTGAAGGTTGAGAGGAAGAAAAGAGGGAGAAGTCAGCTTTATCTCGATATCTCGAACCCAGCCATCGCAGATGAAGAGAAGGGAGAACGCACCTGAATCGAGGAGGGTCTGGTAATCGTGGATGACTGCGACGAAGGAGGAAAAAGATCAGCCGAAGCTTTCGAGAAACGAAAAGTGCGTAGAAGACATAAAGGATACGCACTCTCGTCGACTGTCTCGTCCATGGGACCCGTCGTCGCTCGGGGTCGAGTCTCGAGTTGAGGTCGAGCTGAAAGGAGTTGCAAAACAGTACAAAGGTCAGGACGACACGGTTTGGCGAAGAAAGATCGGTCAGGGAGTGTGACTCACCCGAGTCGTCTGCGAGGCACACATAGCGAAAAGAGAAAGAAGAGAAGAAGATCAGGAACGCGTCGTGATCCCGTCCCAACTTTCCTCAAACTCGAAGCGTCGAGCGGGTCGTTTCGAACTTGTAGTGTAGCGATTGTAGTTAGATGCCACGTGAAAGGCATAGTACTGAAACGAAATAGTGGAAGACTTACCGTTCGACTCGATCGGACCCAGTTCGAAGGGTCGAGTTCTTTGTTGTCGTTCCAGCTCGACGACGAGAGCGTTGATCGTAGCTTGATGAATTGAGATCGTGGTATCACGAGCAGCGATAGTGGCATCCCGATCGACGATAGTCGCATCCTTATCGACGATAGTAGCATCCCGGCGATGATCTCTCCACATCGCTCGAGCTTCGACTCCAGGCGTCCAACCTCCCTGGCCAACCTCTCGACCGTGACGTCTTGCGAGGCGGTGATAGTGAGCTGAAGGTTGGTCGAGAGGGCGGGAGGAAGGGCTGAAGGGGAAGAAGAGACGACGAGAGGGAGGGAAGGCGATGATGCCGACGCGACGAGAGACGACGACGAAAGGTCCGTTGAGGTTGCTGCTGCTGGGGCCGAGGAGAGGTAGGCCGGTGCTGCTTCCGTAGATGATGATGGTACTGAGGGAGAGGAAGCAGCGAGATTGACGGTGGACGAGGCTTCGTCGACGAGAGGAGGGACCGACGAGGAGACGTTCGCTGCTGCTGATTCTGCTGCTCCTGCTCCTCCTGAGGGTGTCGAGGAAGATGCTTCCGACGGTACCGATGCTGGTGGTGCTGATGCTGGAGGAAGAGGAGGTGGTGGACCTGACTGGGAGGATGAACCTCCGTCGAGGAGAGGAGGGAGTGAGGAGGAGATGGCTGCTGCTGCTGACGTCGTTGAATCTTCTGCTGGTCGGTTCGCCGTCGCCGGAGAGGTAGGAACGATCGATAGCGACCCTGTCGCTGATGGGGAAGAAGATGGGGAGAATCCAAACGGTTTGGGAGGTCCGACTCCTGCTGCTCCTAACGACGACGCGACGGCGAGGACCGGAACGGGAGAGCCTGTTGGTGATTGTGGGGTGTCGTCTTCTGCTGCTGGTACTGGCGCTGGTGCTGGAAGAGGAGGAGGGAGCTCGGCTGGGGGGGAGGGAGCTCGGCCGGCGGGAGGAGAGTTGAAGGGAACTCCTGAGGGTCCTGCTGAGAGGATTGCTCGAACATCCTCGGTACCATTCGACGGAGGAGGAGCTGCTACCGCAGTGGGAAGAGGAGCGCCTGCTACTTTGGATGCTGTTGTTGCTGCTGGAGGAGGAGCGAGGGCGGACGCGCCGGAGGGCTGAGGAGCGCTGGTCGAGCGAGGAGCGGGAGGTCCGAACTTGGTTCCCAGTTGGGACGACGAGGATTTCCTCTTGATGTTGGAGTTATCCGAGGAGTGAAGGCTCGCTGACGAGGAAGATCGAGCGATAGGCAGAGACTGCTTGAGGAGAAATCAAAACAACGATGCGCAAGGTCAGTTCCTCCCTCCCTTCGAGTTTCGAGCCTTCCTCCGGCGAGAGCTCTTCCCATCCTACTTCCTTCCCGTCTCTCTCGTATGTTCCTTCTCATCTTCGATACCTCCTTCGCTTTCCTCCTCAAACGGAAGGGAAGAAGGCCAGCGGAGCACGATCCACAAGAAAGACTCACCTCCTCTCCGTCCGGACTCCCACCCAGGCACCAATCGGGAGCTTTGGCAAAGAGTTCCTGGAACTCTTCGGGCGTGAGAATCTCCTTCGCTGCCTCTGCCAGATCGTTCTTGAAAGGGAGGAACGAGCTCGCCGACTTTGGGCGTCCCTTCTTCCTGATCCTCTCGAACTCGTCCTCCACGAATTTGATGAAGTTCTTCCTGTCGAGTCCACCGCCGAAGGAGGCTGTCATCCTCGCAGCTTCTCGCAGGCGACGTTTGAGATCGAGACTGTCGTAGTGGTACGTTGGTCGTGCTTGAGGTTGGGGAGCGGAGGAGGAGGAGGAGGAGACGGCGTTGCCGGAGGGTGGATGGAAGCTGCTGATACTGTTCGAACGTTGATGTTTTGGTTTAGGGATTCCAGAGGTGGGTGGCACCTTCAGACTCTTGTCTCCCATGGCTTGAAGAGATGCTGAGTGCTGGGAGGAAGAAGGGGAGAGGAGGGAAACGGAGGGACGGGAGGAAGGAGGGCTGAGTCGAAGGAGGAGGAACGAACGACTTTTGCTGCTTGGTTTGAGACCAGAGAAGATGTGAGGGTACGTATGCTGGAGATCGATTTTCGAGGGTGTGGCGAAGTAAGTCGAAAGTCGATGGTGGTGGTCTGAGGGAAAGCAACGAAATCGGAAGCGAGCAACGAGAAGAAGAAGAAGAGGAGAGGGGGAGCTGAAGGGAATAAAGCGGAAACAGTCTCGCTTCGTTCCTGGATTCTTGGCTCAGGAAAGAGAGGGAAGTGAGCTAGTCAAAAGAGGAGTCGAAAAGAGAGAAGCGAGAGAGTTGCATAGTGGGAGAGAAGAGGGGAGGGGAGAGGAGCTGTCGGTTCGAGGGGAGAAAGGAAGGTGAGCTTCAAGAGAAGAGGGAGGGCGGAGGAGGTTTCAAGCGGTTCTTGTTTGGTCCGACGGACGGAACCGCTCCGATATAGAACGAAGAGCAGAACTTCTTTGCTCAAGTCTGCTCCTCCGTATTCTTATATCTCTCGTGTGAAGCTGGATAAAGGTAGAAGTAAATTGAGCTTTCGAGTCGACAGGCTGGCTGGATGGTAGCGCTTCGTCGCCGTTCTTTCACGCCTCCCTCTCCCTCACGGACGAGAATGGCATCGCATAGGAGTAGACGTGTCTGTTAAGAAGCAGTGGCAAGGAAAAGAGACCGAGCTCAGGGGAGACGAAAAACAGGGCAGCAGAGGAGAAAGTAAGCGGCGTCGCGTCCTCGTGAACGCGGGACGACTCCTCTCGACGAGGGTCTCTCTTTCTTGCTGTTCGTGACCATACTCTTCACTGCGTCCTTGAGGGCTGCGATTGAGCATTCTGGAAAGAAGGGGAGCATGGTGGCGAAAAGGGAAAGGCAGCCGGTTAGAACTTGGAAGAACCAGAAGGCGAGCACGCAAGCTCATCACTTCCTTGATTCTCCCACCGCCTCAAGGCCGCTACACGAACTCAGCGCCTTGATGCGATGCCCCTTCGAACATTGCGCTCCTTCGTTCTTCTTTTCTCGTCAAGACCTACCAAAAGAAACAAGAGGAAGTTCTCGTTCAGGGCCCTTCGCTTCCACCCCGGAAGCACAACGTCTCCTCTCTTTCAGCTCAGAAACCTCCCCGAAAAGCAGTCGTGCGAACGTACGAAAGCGATATCAGATCGTCGTGTACTAGAAAAAGAAACTAAAAAAGCAGAGAAAACGTAAAGAGAGAAAGAAAAAGCACCCCGTCGTCCCTCGTCGCACCACCGCCGCCTCCGCTCCTCCAACGACCGCCGAAGAAAACTAATTAAGCAGTTCCCTTGAGGCCGAGCTCCATCTTGATCTGAGCGATGGCCTTTCCGGGCTGTGAGATCGGGGGAGAGAAAAAGAAAGAGATGTCAGCGAAGAGAAAACGACGCGACGAGACGAAACGGCGAGAACAGAGGGAGGGAACACACGTTAAGACCCTTAGGGCAAGTTCGAGAGCACTGCAGATGAACGAAAAGGGAAGGAAGAGTCAGCGAGAGGCGACTGACAAGAGCTGAGGACGTGGAAAGCAGAACTGACGTTGAAAATGGTGTGGCATCGGTAGAGAGAGAAGGTGTTCTGGAGCTTGTCTCCTCGGTCGGCGGTGTACGAGTCCTGAGAGGGAAAGAGTTCAGCTTCTGGAAGAGAGGAGAAAGACCAGGAGGAGAGAGAGAGAGAGAGAGAAGAAGACTCACTCGAGAGTCAGCCATCCATCGGTAGGCCTGCATCAGCACGGCGGGTCCGAGGTACTCGTCTGAGTTCCACCAGTACGAAGGGCAAGATGTCGAGCAGCAGGCGCAGAGAATCTGAGAAGAGGGAAGGAAAGAAAGTGGGTCAGCGAGAGCGTCGGGTGTGATGACCGCAAGGTGTAGAACACTCACGCATTCGCTGAGAGAAGGGAAAAGAGGAAAGGAAGGAAAGGGAGGGCGACGTCGGTCAGCTCGTGATGTGCTTCCAGCCTCTTCCCCATCGGCACCGACCAAATCGAGCCAATCGATCGAGAGGAGATACTCACTACATGCCGTCCAACTTCTTTCGATCCTCGGGAGACTGGAGGTACTCGCCTGAACGAGCAAGAAAAGCAAGGTCAATATCCGAAAGCCTTCCGCCTTCCCCCGAAAGCGTCCGAATCGAGAAACTCACCTTCAGCAGGAGGGTTGTCGTTCTTGAGGAAAGGCTCGATGGACTTGTACTGCTTGTAGAACTGGGTGAGATCGGGGACGAGATCCTTGACGATGTACACTGGAGGGAGAAGAGAAGAAGAGCGAAGGAGACGACGATCAGCTCTCTCTTCCTCCTTCCTTCGTCCTCTTCGTCCAACCAGAGTCGCACCAGATCGAAAGTATTCTTTTCCTACGATTGGATAGAGATGGGAAAGAGGAACGTACTGTGAGGGAGAGGGTAGATCTTGGAGGCCTTCTTCTCGTTCCTGTCGATCCTGCAGAGACAGGCGAGGGTGTTGACTCCGTCGATGTTCATGGCACACGATCCACAGATACCCTCCCTGCACGACCGACGGAAGGTAAGAGTAGGATCGACCTCGTTCTTGATCTTGATCAGGGCGTCGAGAACTGTTTGAGAGCGAAGAGCAAACGCAGAGAGGGAGTCAGGGACCAGCGAAGAGGAAGAAAGGAAGAGAAGAAGGAGAAAGAGGAGGAGCGAGGTGAAGGAGGAGGAAGGACGAACTCATGGGACCGGTCGCGGCGAGATCGAGCTCGTAGGTCTGAAGTTTTGGCTTCTCGGAAGGAAGATCAGGGTTCTGTAGAGGCCCAACCACGAAAAATAGAAGGTCAGCTCATGGTTTCTGCAGGAGAAAGGTCGCACTCCTTCTTCTCTTTCTCATCCCTTCTGATTCGCCCTCGCTCCATCTTCTTGCTCCACCCCCTCCATCGCCCCAACTCCACCAGAGGAGAAAGCTTGCACCGATTGGAGAAGATGGAGGTGAACTTACCCATCGGTAGATCGAGAACTTCTTCATAACGCTCTTCTTTGTAGCAGGGGTTTCCGATGCGTTCGAGTTCTCGACGGCTGAAGCTTGAGGAAGAACCGACGTCGTAGCAATCGCGCGTGATATCGAAGGGAAGACCGAACGAAGACTGGAGGAGCGAACGGCAAACATGTTGGGGGGGGGGGGGGAGGGGAAGAGGAGAGGAGAGGAGGTGAAGGGGGGATGGCTCGATTGGGGTGATGGTTGTTGGGAGCAAGAAGCAGAGGAGGGAGGGAGGAGGGAGAAGGCAGAATTCGGAGGGGCCAATCAAATCAGGTCAAAAGGGAACGTTCAAAACGGAAAACTTTTCTCCATCTTTTCATCCTCGTCAAGACTGCTTCGAGCAGCTATCACGAAGGCTCTGATCGTGTAAGAAAACATCGAGGTCGGACGCCTGGACACGCTCTTGGTCTGCGAAGATTGAGCTCACGTCTCTTCCCGGTCGGCCTTCTTCGCCTCTGCGTGATTCTGACCGTCTTCTTGCAGCTTTGCTCTGCTAGAACGCTCCTATGGTGGGAGCTCGCATGAATGCAGGCATGTCCCTGTCTGATCACTCAAACAGACTCGTCCCATCAACTTCAGGCCTCTGCTTTGGCCTCTTTTCATGCCTCGACGCTTGTCGGTCGTCGCCTGGGTGCGCTTCATGTTGCTCCCAATTCCTCAAATCGACGGATGAAGTGCTCCCTTCTACAGCACTGTGGAAGAGAAGCAATGCATGCGGTAATCTTTCTCGAACGAGGCGCGTCGCTCCTCTCCCTCCTCCCGTCCAAAAGATTGCCAAATCGGATTGAGCCAGAACCATAGCAGCTGGAGGCAA
>NW_027481241.1:14544-85260 GCF_051309035.1 Mrakia frigida | reverse complement strand
AGCTCCTTCACAAGTGACGTTACCCTCAGTGTGGTCAAAGCAGAACTGAAGGAGCAGGGCGATTCGGCAATCTTTCTCGAACGAGGCGCGTCGCTCCTCTCCCTCCTCCCGTCCAAAAGATTGCCAAATCGGATTGAGCCAGAACCATAGCAGCTGGAGGCAAAGTTGAACAAAAGCTCATCAAACCTTTTCCCGAAGGAAAAAAATCCTTGAGAGGACGACGCGAAGCTCTTGTTTTCGATCCCCCTTTGCGAGCTCAACGTCGCCTTCTCCGCTTCCTCCTTTCCACACTCACCACCCTCCTCTCAAACGACCCCCTTCGATGCCCACCTAGAGCATCCCTTCTACTCGTATGCTTCGCTTTCGAACCAACAAATCTGCAGGAGGAGGACCTTCGTCGTCTGAAAATGGAGTCCTGATCGTCTCCGAGGAGGCAGCGGTCTCCCTTCAGAACGCGTTCCCCAACGCTTCTCCTGCCTTCCTCAAGTGGGCAGTAGCTCATCATATGGCGGTTCTTAAACCGCCGCTTCTCAGCTTGGATTTGGTGGTGGACATGGTCTCGGAGAAGATTCGTGAGTCGTCCTAAAAGGGGTAGGGAAGGAAGTGGATCGAGCTCAACGGGAGGATGCTGACTCTTCCTCCTCCTTTGTTGCCTCCCTTTCGTCTTGGGGTTATAGTCGACGGGCTGGGAACGTTATATCCTCGTCGAGGGCGAGGTCCTGATACGGAAGAAGGCGATATCTGGAGGATCAACCAAGATTTGTGAGCTCGATCCTCCCTCGATCCTCCCTTCCCTCCTTCCTTCCTTCTCATCCCTTCTCCCTTCCTCCCTCCTTTGCTTCTCCAGACAAGCCCTCTCCCTCATCTACCCCTCTCACCCTCTGTCGTATCTTCGTAAACTCGTCGCCTCCAAAGCCAACTCCCCAGCTCCTCTACACCTCTCCTCTTACGCCCTCGCCACTCCGAACCCGACCCAACCTCCCCTCCCTCTCCCCGTTCCTCGTCTTCTCCCTCGTCCTCGACCTTGCAAATTCATCCTACCGAAACACGAACTGATCCGATCTTCATCCTACAAGAAGGCGACTTCGAGACTTCTACAATCCCTCTTCCCGACCGTCAATCCCTCCTCCATCGCCGCGTTGATGGCTGAAGCGAATCACGACTACTCTCGGTCGAAAGCTGCCTGTGAGACGATGGTTCAAGGTCGAGGAGTAGGAGCGAGAGTGTGGGGAAGCTTTACATCTTCTTTACGGACTCTCGTCGGAGGCTCGAGCTCGTCGTCGTCCTCGCCGCGGAAGGGCGGGAAGAGGGAGGGAGGAGGAGGCGAGAAGTGGGAGAGATGTGAGGAGTTGGTGAGAGAGGTTTGGGAGGAAGGGAAGGAGAAGAGGTCAGAGAAGTGGGAGAAGGATGAAGGTGTTGCGAGGGAGTTGAACAGGCTGCAGTACGAGAAGGAAGGGCAGCTGGTCGAGTGTTGTTGTTGTTTCGGAAACGAGGCTTGGGAGGAGATGGGTGCTTGCGGGGAAGGACATTTGGTTTGCAGGTGAGTTGTGACGGGTTTCTTCTTCCTCTCGGTGAAGTTTATCTTTGCCATCGACGAGTAGAACGAAGGATCTAAACTGACGCGTCCGACGACTCGCCAAACTGACCTCGACGCGTCGCCCTCTTCCTTTTGTAACCAGATCCTGCATAAACACCCACGTCTCGATCCTACTCCCGACAATATCCTATCCACCCATCCTCCTCGCCTCCAACGAACTCCCACCTCCAACCCTCAACGCTCCTCAAACCGCTTCCTCGCTCGGAACCCTCATCCCCTGTCCCTCCGCCTGCTCCTCCTCCCTCCCTTACCAAAGCCTCCTCACCAACCTCACCTCCCAGAACCTCAAAGCTTACAACACAACCATCGCCTCAGCTCTCTCTCGAGCCCTGCTCTCCACTCAACCCGATACTGGAGAGATCCGAAAATGCCCCTTTTGCCCTTACACCATCTTCCTTCCTCCTTCCTTCCCTCTCCTCCTTTCCACCCTCACGCAATGGACCATCCTCACTCCCCATCTCTTCTTCTTCCGCTTCCTACTCTTCCTTTCCATCTCAACCGCTCCCGATCGATCCCGACGGTTCTTCGTTCGGTGGAAGCAGAGCAGGACGCGGTTGGTGGAGATTGTGGAAGAAACGCGGTTGAGGGAGGGCGGGAGTATTCTGAGATGTGGGAGAGGAGAGAAGGAGGGTGGAGAGTGTGGGAGGGAGAGTTGCTTGGGTTGCGAAGGAGAGGTTTGGGGTGGGGAGGCATGTGTGTGTTTTGGACGGAAAGGTGGGAGGAGGGCGGAGGAGGAGGGAGAGGCTGGTGGGGAGAGGACGGAGGAGAAGAAGAGGGAGGAGTGTAGGCTGTTTGTTGAGAGGGCTATGAGTGAGGCGTTGATTAGGACGGTGAGTTGACTTCGATCAGACCGAGTAGGTGGAGCGAAACTGACGCTTCGCACCCGTTTCGTTCTCGTCCCTGTTCGCAGTGCCCGAGATGCGAGCTTGGATTCACCAAGTCTGAAGCTTGTAACAAGATGACGTGCCCCAGAGATGGCTATAAGATGTGTGAGTGCTCGTTGGCCGATGGCTTGCTCTCTCCTCGTCGGGCATCGTTCGACGCGACTGACTCTCTTCCCTCAAATCAAAACAAACCCCGCAGGCTACGTCTGTCGAGCGAATCTAGAGGACGAAGGCTACTCTCACTTCTGTCAACAGTGAGTTCGACTGCCTTCTCTCATCTCTACATCCTCGAGCTGACACTTTCTCTCCTTCCTCTTTCATCAACCAGTTTTCGCTATCCTCGTTCGTCCTACTTTTCCGATCACCTCTCGCCCACCTTCTCTCTCTTCTTACCTACTCCCCTTTTTTCTCCCCCCATAGCTACTGCATACTGCAATGAATGCAACAAATGCGACCTCAACCGAAACCCGAAGGAAGACGAGGACGTCCAAGCCGCCGGAGCCAAAGCTCGACAACAGTGGGAGCGGGACGAAGCTCATCGCAACGGAGGAGCTGGAGGAACTGGAGGTGGTGCGGATGGGGAGGGTGTCGAGTGGGCTAGGAACATGAGAGTCGGACCGATGAGCGATTTCGACGAACGTGAGTCCTCTCTTCTTTCGCCTCGCTTTAGCTTTCCATCGTTTCAAGAGTCTCGGTTTGCTGATGCCAAAACCTCCCTTTTGCTCTTGCTTCCAAATTGGTTACCTTGCACAGGCATGGAAACGCTCCACCTCGAGATCGACAGGCGGGTCAAGGAAGACGTTCGGCAGCTCGTTCTTCAACTCGGACAGGCTTCGAGCTTTTCGTCTCTCCCTAGTGGAAGTCGTCCTGTGACAAGTTTGATAATCTGCATGGCTGGGATGGGGTGGGTGTTGTTTTTCCTCTTCCTGAGGGGTTGAAGGGAGGGGTTGAGTTTGCTTTTGGGAGGGTCGACGTTGAGCTTTGCTTTTTGTTGTGTTTTACGCTTTAAATACGGTTACTGTTGTGATGATTTGAATGACTTATATACGAGACCAATTGAAATGTTCCCCTCGGCATCTCTGTTCTAACGAGATCGTTGTAAGAGAAAGAATAGAAAGAGAGACGACGCGGTTGCTTCAGAGACTCGATGGCGACGCGTCGTTCGAGCTTCCGCTTCCTTCTCTACCTTATCCTAAAACTTCAGACTCACCTTCGAGAGGTACACCGAAGCTGGTTTCTTCTACGTCGATCCCACTCTTGGAGGCATTTCCCTTCTGGCAGAGGGACGGCCATCACACGAGGGAGGGAGGAGAGACCAAGAGAGGAAAACATTCGAAGGTTTGGGTCGTTTCAAACATGCATAGGTCGTCCTCTGAAGTATCTACATAGACTCTTTCCCTTCGAGCTCCAGATCACTCAATGAACTCCAGCGGCGATGAGCTCCTCGACTCGTTGGGTGACTTGGGAGGCGGAGAGGTCGGCGAGGGGAGCTTGAGTTTCCCGTCCCATTTCTGTCCCATCCACCCAGATGCATCGAAGCAGCAAAAGACCAGCATATCAGCTCGATACTCCTTCGGATGAGAAGATGCTGGACGGTGGAGATCTAGGAGGAGGAGGAGGAAGTTCAGAAGCTCACCAAAGCGAGCGAGCACCCTCGGACTGACACCCTCTGCTTCTCGAATGAGGACCTTGAGATCTGGGTTGGCAGCTTTGAGAGGGAGGTAGGATTCGTTGAGGAACGCTCTGTGTGAGTCAGGAGGAGAAGCGATGGAAGGAGGTCAGATCCTGGGGAGAGCGGGTGGAGGAAGGAGGTGTGGAGAAGAGCGAGATGGCGAGAGGGAGGGCTGAACGAACCTGACGCCTGCACTCGCTGGTGAAGTTTGACAGAGATGGAGTCGAAGCTCCTTGAGGGCTGTAGGGAGAGCTTTACTGAGAGACATGGCTTCAATAGACGCAAAGAAAGGCGGTGGATGGTGGTTGGATGGGAGATAAAGTGCTCGACTCCGCCTTCCCTCTTTTCCTCCTCCGAGGGCTGGTTCGTTCGTCGCCAGCGAAGTTGACTTCAACACCCACCAGCATCAAAAAAAGGAGTTCTCTTCGTTCCCTACTCTCTTACTACTCTACTCAGCACCCATCAATCATCAAACCATGTCTCAACCTCCTCCTCAACAGTTTAAAGCAGTGAGTAGCCAGGAGAGCAAGAGGGCTGAGAGGGAAGGGAAAGAAGCGGGTCGTCTGACGACCATCTCCTTGTTGCTTTCCTCCATAGATCGTCAAATGTGAGTCTGACTCGACTTTTCTCGCTCAGTGATCGATAGAGCTGATAACTTCCTTTCTGCCTGTACCAGCCGTTTTGAGCGGTGACACTCTGATCCTTCGAGGGAAGCCTGGACAAGAACGGTGAGCTCGATCTTTCCCTTCCTCCCTTCGTTCCTTAGCTCCTGCTCTTCTCCCTTCTTTTTCTATACCTCGAAGCTAACAACAAGTTCCTTCTGCTTTTCCTCTAGGATCCTTCACCTCGCTGGAATCTCTGCACCTCGAATGGGCTCCTCTCAACGAGAGGAGGAACCTCACTCCTTCCCTGCGAGGGAGTTCCTGCGAATCCTCCTCACCGGAAAGGAAGTCAGCTTCATCGTCCTCCACAGCCTCAAGGGAGAGCAGGATAGAGAGTACGGAATCGCTACCATCCCTGGACTCACTCCTGTCAGTTACATCTCGTTCTGCCGACCCTCCTTCTTCCTTCGACTAGCTCACACTTTCAGCCCATCTCCTTTCCCCTCCCGTCCCTCACTGTTCTTTCACTTCCTTCCTGACAGACCTCCCCTCCTCGAGACATCGCCTCCCTCGTCGTCGAAGCCGGATGGGCCAAAGTCCGAGAAGCTACCTCGACCAACGAACAAGCTCCCGAAACTGTTCGCAAGGCGGCTCTCAAAGCTCTCGAGACCTCAGCCTCATCTTCGTCCCTCGGTCTTTGGGGAGGCCAGGAGGTCCAACGAACCGTTTCCTACATGTCGGACTCTCAGGCTCTCCTCCAGGAATGGAAAGGAAAGCCCATCGACGCCATCGTGGAGTCGGTTCGAGACGGAAGCACCCTTCGAGTGCGACTCCTGCTCAGCAATTCGGAACACCAGTTCATCACCCTTTCCATCGCTGGGATCAAGGCTCCTCGAATGGGAGGATCAGGAGGATCAGACGCCATTGGAGGAGAACCCTGGTGCGAGGAAGCCAAGTACTTCGTCGAGACTCGGCTCCTTGGTCGGCAAGTCCGAGTGGTTCTTTTATCTTCGCCAGCATCCATCGGCGTCTCCCCTCTCTCCTCCTCCCCAACTCCTCCACCTTCCAACGGATCCACCTCCATCCTCCCCCCAGCACCCCAGCAAACCTCCTCAGTCTTCATCGGACTCGTCAGGCATCCAGCGGGAGACATCGCTCCCTTCCTCGTCGCCCAGTGAGTCCGCGCATCTCGACGCGTCTTCTTCTCTCGAGCTTTTGAGCTGACCC
This sequence comes from Mrakia frigida, assembly GCF_051309035.1. Classification (NCBI taxonomy): domain Eukaryota; kingdom Fungi; phylum Basidiomycota; class Tremellomycetes; order Cystofilobasidiales; family Mrakiaceae; genus Mrakia; species Mrakia frigida. Next base: position 79,278 of record NW_027481241.1, on the reverse strand, counting down.
CCGTTCTCTTCCTATCCAACAGGGGACTTGCCAAAGTCCTCAGCTGGCATGCTGGTCTCCTCTCGTCCTTCGCTGGAACCTTGGATACTCTGAGATCGGCGGAGGCTTCTGCGAAGAGCAAGAGGTTGGCCATGTGGGAGAACGAGCCCGTGCCTGCTGCTCCTGGAGCTGGAGCGAGCAACGGAGGAGGAGCCAGGGCTGTTGCTACTCCTTCTCAGGAGAAGGAGGTCGTTAGGAACTTTGAGGGTGTTGTCACGAGGATCTGGGGAGCCGATCAGATCTCGGTGTTGGAGAAGGGAGAGCAGGGATCGGAAAGGAGGATTCAGTTGTCTTCTGTTCGAGGACCCAGGTGGGTGGTTCTTTCCTTTCTCGTCGTCGTTCGTCGCCTAGACTGACCTTGCGATCACTTCCGTATCTCTTCCTACAGACCTTCCGATCCTAAGCAGCAGTACTGGGCCAACGAGGCCAAGGAGTTCGTCGTTTCCTTGCTTGTCCGGACGCGTCTCACTCCGCTGACTTGATCTTCTTTCTTTCACCCTCAGGTTCCTTCGAAAGAAGCTTATCGGAAAGCCCGTTCAAGTCACCGTCGACTACATCAAGCCTGCCGAGGGAGACTTTGACGCTCGAACCTGCGTGACGGTTCGAAGGGGGGGGGCTCATTCGTTCGTTCTGCGGTCTTCCTTCTCTGCATCGAAGACGCATTGCTGACCCTCTATCACTTCCTGTTTTGATCTCGGTAGCAACGTCGCCGAGGTTTTGATCGAGAAGGGATTCGCTTCGGTTCTTCGACACCGACGAGACGACGAGGAGAGGTCTCCCGATCTAGACAAGCTTGTCGTTGCGGAGCAGACGTGAGCCATTCTTTCCTTCGACTTGCAACGAACTTTGACCTGACATGGTTTCTTCTTCCTCTGCAGTGCCATCACCGAGCTTCGAGGTATCCACTCCGGCAAGGACATGCCTCTTCCTCGAATCATCGACGCGTCTGAGGTGCGTTTCGTGTTCGAGCTCGAGTCCCACCAAACGAACTCGTCGCTGACCCTCTCCTTTCCCTCCCTTCTTCACTCAGTCCGGATCCAAAGCTTCCCAGTTCCTTCCCTTCTTCAAACGAGCCGGAAAGCACGCCGCCGTCGTCGATTTCGTCGCCGCTGGATCTCGATTCAAGATTCTTCTTCCCAAAGAGGAGAAGAAGTTGACTTTCGTGAGCTCATCGTCGTTTCCTCACTCTCCGCTCCTTTCTTCCCCGCTGATCACTCTTCTCACTCACCCTCCCAGGTCCTCGCTGGTATTCGTGAGTCTCCTCGCCTCCGCCTTTCCCCATCAACGTCCCTCGAATGGAGCTGATTCTTCCCCTTTCCCAGGTGCTCCTCGAACCGCTCGAAACCCTTCGGAAAAGTCGGAGCCTTTCGGAAACGAGGCTCATCGATTCGCCAGCAAGTTCATGCAGAGGGATGTCGAGGTCGACTTCGAGTCGGTCGACAAGACAGGAGGGTTCATCGGAGCCATGTACGTCGACAAGACCACCAACGTCGCTGTCGAGCTCGTCCGAGCTGGATTGGCTACCGTTCACGGATTCTCCGCCGAGTCGCTGCCTTACGGGAAGCAGCTCCTTGCTGCTGAAGAGGAGGCGAAGAGATCGAAGCGAAACGTGAGCTAATCTTACTTGAGCTTCGATTCTCGTGGAAGCAGCTACTGACTCGTTCTTCGGTGTGTCTCGCTCTACAGCTCTGGCACTCATTCGACCCAGCTGTCGAGGAGGCTGCTACCGAACTCGCCGCCGCGTCCCTTCGACCTGCCGTCGCTCTTCCTACTGCCTGTGAGTCCCATCGCCTCCTCTCGACGCCTCCATCGAGCTGACGAACCCGTACATCCTCCTCCCGTCCACAGACTTCGACGTCGTCGTCTCCTGCGTTCGAACTCTCCCTCCCTTCGGATTCAGCGTTCAGATCCTCAACGCCGCCAACTCGAACGGGAAGGCTCTCGAGAAGCTCATGAACGAGTTCACGCTCTACCACAAAACTACGGCTGCCAAGTCGCCTACTGGTTGGACTCCTAAGGCCGGAGACATCATTTCTGGTCAAGTAAGTCGCGTCTCGAATCCAACGCGTCGACTCGAGAGGAGCAGCAAAGCTGACTCGTTTGGTGCGTTTGCAGTTCTCGGAGGACGACCGATGGTACCGGGCCAGGGTGAAGAGGGCTTCTGCTTTGAAGAAGGAGTGCGAGGTCGTCTTTATCGACTGTCAGTCGAGATCTCTTCACTCGTGAGAACGGGAAGACCGAAGCTGATTCAACCGTTTCTTCCTTTTCTTCTCCAGACGGAAACGAGGAGACTCTTCCTTTCACTCGAGTTCGACCTCTCGCTCCCAACTTTAAGACTCTCTCTCCTCAGGCTCACGACGCTCGACTGAGGTTCGTCGCCCTCTTCTTTCTCTCGTCCCCGAAACTCGACGCGTCTTTTCCGACTCGTTTGCCTGACTCCTCCTTCGTCTTTGCTGCTTCAGTTTCATCAAGCTGGTCAAGCCTGGTACCGAGTACGCTCCCGACTCGCTGGATCGATTCCGTGAACAGTGCGAGGGAAGGAAACTGATGTTCGTCGTCTCTCCTTCGTCTCACCCCTTCGTTAAACCCCTTCACCGCCCAAGCTGACTCCCTTTCTCGTCTCTCCACACTATTTCTGCTTCCCTTTCAGTGCCAACATCGACTACAAAGATCCCTCGGCTCTGCATCTTCGTCTCATCGACCCCGAGGATCCTCAAACTGCTCGAGACCCTCTCCACTCCATCAACAGCTCCATCCTTCGAGACGGACTCGCCAGTCTCGACTCGGAATGTCGGTACACCTCTGCTTACCCTGCTGTTCGACGAAGCTTGGAGGATGGTGAGTCTCTTCGTTGTTCTGCACGGGCGCGTTTGACCTTTCTGACGCGTCTCGTTTCTTCCTTTCCCTCGATCTAGCTTTGAACCTCGCCAAGAGGGAGAGACTGGGACAGTACGAGTTCGGAGATCTCTCTGAGGACTAGAGCTGCATAGTAGAGAGGCTCTATCGAGGACGAGAGAGAAATCAATGTGATGCCGCTCGACTCGACCGACGCGCCTCGTTGAAAGATGAGAGCTTCCTTTCCTTGTGGTCTCTAGCACTGCTAGGCTTGTCCTGTCTCTGGAACTCGAGAGCAGAAAGCAAGATCTGGAGGCGGAGATTTGTCAAACTGGGGAGCTTGGTTGTTCAAAGAGGTCGAGAAAGCAGTGGCTGAGCGGAAAAAAGGGAGGAGGCGAAGGTGACGGTCGACGCGTCGCGACTCTCCTTCCGGCTCTCGAAAGTTGCGAAGGGATCAAAGCAAACGAAATGGATCAAAGAAAGATGAAATGTGAACATGCAAAAAAGAGTGACAGTTTATCAAGAACCCAAAGGAAAGAGCTGAGTCAAGAACTCAAAACCGAAACCGAACCGTCTCACGACCAAAACAGATTAACCGAAGTGCTTCTTGTACCTCCCCTGCTCGATATCCGGCATTCCCAGCTCTTTCGCCAGCACCTCCTTCACCCTATCCACCCACGCTCCACTCGGCTCCTCTGGTCCGCCCAACCAAACCTCAATTCTGTCTCCTCTCTGGCGCCTTGAGGCGACGACCCCACAGATCCCACCGTGGGATTCCTGAGTTGGGAGAGCGTCGATTTCGATGATGGATCCGACGAGGAGGAGTACGAGAGCGGAGAAGGTGGAGTCGAGGAGGTTGTTGGGGAGGGAGAGGGTGAGACGTCCTCCCATCTTGTTCATTGGGTCCTCCCTGCGACGAAGAGAAGAAGGGAACGAGGTCAGGTGGAGCTCAAGAGGGAAAAGAGAGAAGTGGGAAGATGGACGAACCACATGGGAGCGATGTTCTCAAGGAAGAAGTGGAAGTTCGAGTCTTGCTTGAGTCCTCCGAGCTGAACGAGAAAGAGACGCGTCGAAAGCGAAGCACAAACTGTCAGCACGCGAACTCCATGTATCTCAACTCTTCCCCTCTCCCTTCGTTCAAACCCAATCCGACGATAGGTACTCACTCCTTCATCCGACCCAACCGTCTTGGCCAAATACCCTCGCAGCGTCTTCCATCCCTCGCAGAACTCCTCCACCGTCCCACAGGTGAACAAAGGCTGTAGTCCATGCTCGTAAGCAGCCGAGGTCGATCCTGAAGCCTTCTTCGTCGGCGAGGTATCGCTGAAGAAGAGGGTGTGGCGATGAGTGAGAGGACGAGGAGCGACGACCTCGACCTCAGCAGAGGGAGCGGAACCCTCAGCTTTGGGCTCGTCGGAGGTAGGAGTTTCGGTGGTGGAAGGTTCGGGGACGGTAGACGTGGGAGTGACCGAGTCCTTAGAGTCGGCTGATTCGGGGTTGGGAGTGGGAGAGGAATCAGAGGAGGTGGTGATGGGAGAGGAGGGAGTGGGGGTCTCGCTGGACGAGGAGGGAGGATGGGAGTTGGAAGCTGACGAGCTGGGGGTAGAGGTTTCGCTGGGAGTGACTTCGACGACCTGGACCTCGACCGGAGTAGGCTCGGGAGTGGGTTCGGGGGAGGGTTGCCTTGGAGGTCGAGCGACGAGAGGCGAAGGTGCGGGTGCTGATTCCTCGACGCCGGCTTTCTCCTCGACGACAAGCTTCTTCTCCTCTTCCGGCGAGGTGAGCGAAGGGAATCCGTATCCTTTGGTGCTGAGAGGGTTGTGAATCTCTCGAATCGGGGAGAGAATGACTGGGGACGCTTCGGAGGGAGGTTCGAGGTTGGCGGAAGTGAGGGAGGTGATGGGGTTGGCGAGAGGTTCGGGTTCGACGAGGGGAGAGTTGGGTCGAGAGGAGAGAGCTGGGGAGGACACAGATATGAGTGCTGGGGAACGAGCTGAGACGATGGCGTCGGGGTTGTAAGGTGTCGATGCTCCAGCGTGGACGGGTCGAGGGGAGATGATGCCTGCGAGATCCGAAAGAAGGCCTGACGATTTCTTCAACAACGCTTCCGGCTCCTGCTCTGGACTGGCCTTCTGAGCGACTGATACCTCCTCCTTGGGCGACTCCACGACTGAGGTTGGCGATGTAGCGACCTCGTCCTCCGCGTCTGCCTTCAACGACCTCGACGAGAAGGAACCTCGGAGTCCTGCTGGCTTGGAAGGAGGAGGAGAGGTTACGCTCTTGGCCTGAAGCTCAAATTTCTCCACCAGTCCACGAACTCTCTTCTGAGCTTCCGTTGGAGGACGAGGAGTTGCGCTCGGGGACGTTTGAGGAGATGCGAGGAAACGGTCGAAGATTCCCTTTGCTGGGGAGTTGGACGACGGCGAGAGCACGGGAGCGGCTGGCGTAGAGATTTTGGGGAGGATGGAGCTCATTTTTGGAGGTGGAGAAGGAAGAGGAGCGAGAGGAGGTGATGGGAGAAAGTTGGTAGACGAGGGCGGTGTGATGGCTGAGAAAAGGGAGGGAACGAAGAAGAAGCGGGAAGAGGAAGAAAAGTCAGCTCGAGCTCAACATCCTTCCAGTCCTTCCCCAGGGACGCTGAAGACTTCGCCTCTTGCCATCCAACCTCCAACGTGTAGCTTCGGCTCAGTAGATACTCACTGGTGAAGTCGGAAATATCGGGGGAGCTCTACGGGACGGGTGGTGAACGAAGAAAGGACGTGGGCTGAAGGGCAGAAGAAGCCGAGGCGAGGCGAGGTCGTTCGCTCGAGAAGTTTGCGAGCTGCGACAAGCGAAGAGAAGGAAAAAGTCAAGTCGTTGCTGGTGTAGAAAGTATACGTGTCTACTCACTGGTGCTGTAGGGTTCGCAGGAAGCTAGCTGCAAGGGAAGAGGGAGGGGGAAGAGAAGGTTGAAGGGAGGAGGAAGGCCGTTGAGGTTGAGACCGCTCTCCTTCAAAAATGGGATCCGTCTGAAAATTGGCAGGCGACCCTTCGACCTCGTCGCGACGAGAAAAAAATCATCTCGGATCTCTTTCTGTCTTCCAGATGTTGTTCATTAGGGGTTTCGCATCATTATATATCTAAGCAAACAAAGTTCTTTCGCTCGATCCCTAAAGCTTCTGAACGACGATGGCGGTCGCGGCTCCTCCCTGCAAGACGAAACGAAAACGAAGAAAGGGTCAGCGGAGGTCTTCGAAGATCACAGAAAGAGGTAGAGATCATACGCACTCCGTTGCAGATAGCAGCAACTCCGTACTGTCCAGGCTTGAGAAGGTGAATGAGGGTAACGACGATTCGGCATCCGGACGATCCGATGGGCTGTAGAGAGCAGAAAGAGGGAGGAGAGGTCAGCTTGACGCTCGTAGAGAGAGTTACCAAACAGAGGGGTAGACTCACGTGTCCAAGAGCGACTCCACCTCCGTTGATCTGGAAATAAAGAATGAAAGAACGAGAAGGGTCAGGACGCGTTTCTCGCCTCGAAACGAAACGAAACGGGAAGCAGAGCAAAAGAAAGACGGTACTCACGTTGACCTTAGCAGGGTCAAGTCCAAGAACCTTCTCAGCGGCCTTGATGACGACGGAGAAGGCCTCGTTGATCTCGAAGACGGAGATGTCCTCGAGGGTGAGACCGGCGTGCTTGAGGGCGAGAGGGATGGCGACGGTAGGGGCGATGGGGAAGTCGATGGGAGCGATGGCAGCGTCGGCGAATCCTAGAAAAAGGTGAGAGGAATAGGGAGAAAAGGAAAGTCAGCTCGAGTCTACGGAAGAAGTAGGGGAAGAGAGAAGAAAGGGGGAAGGAACGACGAGCTCAATCAACTCACCAACAATCTTAGCCAAAGGCTTGAGGTTCAACTCCTTGACCTTCTCTCCAGTAGCCAACACAATCGCGGACGCTCCATCGTTGATCGACGACGCGTTGGCAGCGGTAACGGTTCCTCCCTCCTTCATGAACACGGGCCTCAACGAAGGGACCTTCGAGTGGATGATCTTCTTGTACTCCTCGTCCTCGGAAACGACGGTGCTCCCCTTGGGTCCCTTGATGGTGACGGGAGCGATCTCCTCGGCGAACAGACCAGCCGACCAAGCGGAAGCGGCTCGAGTGTAGGACTCGACGCAGTGAGCGTCCTGATCCTCTCGAGTGATGTTGAGCTGGGAGGAGGTGTTCTCGGCACAGTTTCCCATAGGGAAATCGTGTTTGGCGTCCCAGAGACCATCGACCTGGACGGAATCCTTGGACTGGAAGCCTCCGAAGGCGGGGAGAGCTCGAGGAATGAGGAAACTGATGTAGGAAAAGAGGCAAAGAGAGAAGGAGAAACGAAGGCGACGGAATGATCAGCTTGGACGAGCTCGGTTTTCGTCGCTCCTCCCTTCCCGACCGAATACAAATCAAGAGCGAGACGAAAAAACTTGAAAACTCACGGTCCGTTGGACATAGACTCCATACCTCCCGAGACGACGATGCTCCTCTTCTGGGATCCTCCGTAACCTCCGAGCATCATACCCTGAGCGGCGAGGGTGATGGCCTTCATTCCTGAGGCACAGACCTTGTTGATGGTGGTAGCGTCGGCGGATTCCTCGAGTCCAGCAGCGAGAGCGACCTGTCGAGCGGGAGACTGTCCAACTCCAGCTTGGATGACCTAACAGTTTCCAAAACAAACGACGGAAAAGGAAGAAGAAGAAGTCAGCCCTCGTTCGAGAGTGCCCGAGAGTCGCCTCTCTCGAGCTCAGTCATCTCCTTCCCTTTTCCACCCTTCCACCCTTCCTCCTTTGCCCACCTACCCTAGAATACTACTAGCAAGCGAGATATACTAACCTGACCCATGTAGATCTCCTCAACAGCGGAAGCGGGGATTCCAGATCGCTCGATAGCAGCTCGAACGGCGGTCGCTCCCAACTCGACGGCGGAGACAGCTTTGAGGGTTCCGTTGAGGGATCCGATGGGAGTTCGAGCTCCACCGAGGATGTAGATGGTTTCAGGAGTGAAGGAGGTGGACTACCATACCCAAAAGAGAAGAAAGAAAGGTCAGCTTTTGAGTGGTGAAAGGAAGGAGAAGAAGAAGGGGCGAGCTCGCTTTCTTTTCCTCCTTCCTCTGTCCGCCTTGCCTCCTTTAAAGCTGAAAGAAGCGAGAGGTTTGAAGCTGGACTTACCATGGTTGCGAGGGATCTACGGAAGGGAACGGAAGGTCTAAAGTGAGAAAGAGACGAAGAGGAGGAGATGGAAGGTTGAAGCAATCTGAGCGACATCGATTTCTTTGGGGGGAGGCGAGGAGGGAGGAGAGGGCGGGGTCGTTGGGCTGAAGAGTGGGACGATTTGTTTCGTTTTGCTTTTTGGAGAAGGAGGGAGTTCTGGTTGAGAGGTGAAAGAGGTCGTTCGGTGCTTGATAGATAATCGAGAGACGGTTCCTTTGGATCACCGAGGTTTGGGATGGACTTGGTAAAGAGGGAAGAAGAGGGATAGAGAGGAAACCGAGGTGGAAGAAGACGGCTGAGAGTTTAGCGACAGGTGTGAGAATCACGAGCTTTCGAGTCGGGCGACATGCAAAGTTTTGCTCGAAGGGTACAAGATCGTGTGTAGTCTAGGGACAGAAGTGTATGTATGAGGCAAAAAGAGGGAAAACAAGCTCATGCTGAAGCAGCTACAGGAGTCTGATGCTCGAACTCCTCTCTCGACGCGTCGACCTCCTCCTCCTCCTCCGTCTCTCCTCCTCCCTTCACCTCCTGCTCCAACCCAACTCCCCATGTCTCCTCTCCCTGTTTGTAGTCCCACTCCCTCCTCCCAACTCTGCCTCCGTTCACGAGAGGCAGCTTCCTCCAGTTCTCCAGCCCTCTCCTCTCCCTCTCCTCCGCGAGCTTCACGATCCCTCGCTCCGATTTCCAGTAGAGCTCGTGAACCTCTGGCGTGTACTTGGGGAACGCAACGTCTCCCTGGAAGGACGTGTCGAGCTGGGAGGGTGGGACGTAGGTGGTGAGATTGGTAGAGGAGGGGAGGTTGAGCTTCGTTCGAGTCACCGGGTCGAGGAAGGGAGAGATGACTGCAGGGGAGGGAGAGAGAGAGAAGACCGAGGTGAGTTTGTAGAGCTCTTCAAGAGAGGACCGACAAGAAAAACAGACAGGTGACGACTGACGGGAGAAGAAGCCTCGGACAAGGAATGGTAGGTTGACCACGAAGGCGGTTCCTAATCGTTCAGGGTAGTGATCTGAAAGGAAGAAGGAGGAACGCGACGCAATCAGAACGAGCGAGAACCTCCCTTGGGGAAAGGACCGGCGCATGAGTCGAACGAGGATTCCATGGAACTTTGATCGACTGACCTTGGAGGCTGAGGAAATGAAAGAGGAAAGAACCCGAGACGCGTCAATACAACGACGCGTGGTCGAAAGGAGGGAGAGGGAGAAACGAGGACGAACATGAAGAGGACCTGTTTGCTCGTGTTTAGCGAAGGACTTCGACCTCTCTCAGCAAAGTTGATGAGAAGAGCGAGCTTCTCTACTCCTCGAGGTATGCAAGCTTCGACGAGCCGCCTGCAGCGCGAAGAGAAACGAGACGGCGTGAAAACGTGAGGAACACGGCCTCGGTGCATGAGAGAGAAAGAAGGAGGAGCGTACATGATGTAAAAAGCATGATGGATTTGACGAGGAGACTGTTCAGTGTTCTGAAGGGCTGGTCGCATGTCTGAGGGGAGGAGAGGAAGGGTTGGAATGAGCTTCGACAACAAGGAGCAGGCATGTTGGGCTGAGGAGAGAACGAGAGGTAAGTGAACAAACTCACACCAAGTTGGTCGTCGCTCCTTGTCGAAACCAAAGGCGAGCTGCTTCCCAGTCTCGTTCTCAGGCCTGAGAGAGATGAGAATTGAACCAGGGAAGAGTGAGAAGGAAAGAGAGGAGCGTCAGAGTGCCATCAGGAAGAGAAACGCCGAGCTCGCTGTTGCCTTCCCTCTTCCTCCTTCTCCAGCGAGCTCCCTGTACAACATCACAGCCATACTCACGAGATGTACTCCGCCGTGAAAGCGTCTATCCCGAAAGTTCTCCTCCAAGCGAGCGTGTCCTCCAACCTCTTCTTCGCCGCCTGTTCGTCTCCCTTGGTAGCTCGAAGGAACCTGAGTATCTGCTCCTCACTGAGCCAGTGCTCCTCGAATTCCATCAGAGCTTCGGTGTAGACGATGGTTTTGCATCCTTCTGGAGGAGGAGTAGCAGGGATTGGAAGCTTGAAGGTTGGAGAGGAGAAGTGGCCGATGAGGTTGGAGAGGGACGTCCGTTGAGCTTCAGAGAGAGGAGCAGGAGGGGAGGGAGGGGGACACGAGGGGTCTGGGTGTTGAGGAGGTAGGATCGAAGACGACATGGGTCAGGATGAACGAAAGAGAGGAAGAGGCAGAGTGAAGGGTCCAGAAGGAGAAGCTGATCGTTTAGAGTCAAGAGAGGAGAGGAGGGCAAGAGGCGGCCGAGGAAAGGTTGGCCCTCGGCTTCACTCGCAACTCCTTTTCAGCTCGATTTTTATGGACGAGGTTATCTCTTGCCAGAGAAATCAGTCCTTCAGCCTTTTAAATTACCTCGCGGCCAAAAAAAAACTATACTTTGCATTGCTTCAGCTGAGCTTCAAGCTCGCTCTCTCGGTGTCTCCGAGGTCTCCCCAAACCTCGACCCACCTCTCCTTCCCTCCCTTCCCTCTTCTCCTCTTTCCTTCCGTCCATCCTTCAGCCATGTCGGACAACTCGGAGTCAGATCAAGACGAGTACGAACCCTATACGAATCCAGCTTCCAACAACCCTCAAGGAGGCGGTCCTTCGGCAGCAACAGGAGGAGGGAACCCATCGTCAGCCGGCGGATCTGAAGGAGGAGTGGTCGTCCCTGCTCTAGGAGGGGATCTTGTGGCCGGAGAAAGTGGGTTGGCGAGGAAGAGGAAGATTCAGAGAGCTTGTGAGTCTTTCTACATTCTCTTGGGCTCCATGGATTCCTTTGGGACGAAGGGCAAACGAAGGAGGGATGCGTCGCCGAAACGGGCATCTTTCCCTCGCGTTTTCTGCCTTCCGCTCGCCATCGGCAACCCCTTCAGCTCCATAATTTGAGCGCAGCGAAGCACCTCTTTCTGAGCTACAGGATGAGCTGGATTTAGATGCTGCAGGTTTTGCTGTTGGCTCGGTGGTTTCATACGAATCCAAGGTTCAGCCGACTTGGCGGAGCAGGGAGGAGGAGGGAGCAAAGGTCAACAAGAACGGATATGGCAGCTGCGAGAAGGGAGCTGGCTTGGAAGGGCAGCTTAAGGGAGTGAAGGCATTGCCTTTTGAGGTTGGATACTAGGGGGGAGGAGAGAGAGGGGGGAGGGGAGGGAAGAAGGAAGGGTGTCTCGACCTCAACACGAGACCGAGCTGCCCGATTTCATCTTCTTCAGCTCGATTTTCGTCTCCATGGACCCTCGGAAGTTTCACGGTCTTCCATGTCTGCAAGGAAGATCTATCTGGTTACGAGCCCGAAGTTCGAGCTCTATGGGCTTCGGATGGCTCGTCAAAACGAACGAAGGAGAACGCTCCTTCCCGCTTCACCTTCCCTCCAATCTTCCCCTTCCAAATCATCGAATCGAACACTGACCGAGCTCGTTTCCTGTTTTACCTTCTCTCAGGTGATGTCTGTAGACGACGGAAGGTTCGTCTTATCCCCTTCCATCGCTTGGTCGATCAAGACGAAGCTCGAAACGCGAGCTTCCACTCTCGACTTCCCTTCGCACTTCTTGCTTCCTTCCATCTTCATATCAGCTCACCTTCGTTTGCCATTTCCCGCACAGCAACGCTGCAACGGATTCGAGATGCCTGATCATCGTAAGCTCCCGCTCTCCTGTCTCTGCTCACGCTGTAAGAGAGTCTGAGAGGGAACGACGGCTGATCTCCTCTCCGCATGCCGTCACCCTCATTTTCTCATCGAACAGGCTGCTCGAGCTGCATTGCCTCAGAACTACCATGTACCTACGTGGAGGGATCGAAGAAGAGAGCTGCTCCCAAGGGGTGAGTCGTCAGATTGGGTTGATGGCTGGTCGGGCGCGTGCTGACGACACGTCCTTCCTCTCTTTGCAAGATATGTGGAGTCGTTGGAGAGTCGTTTAGCAAAGACGGAACAGATGCTCTCGCAGGTTAGTCTGCCTTCAGAGTTCGAAGTCAGTTTTCGAAATTTATCGGCTCACGTTCCCTCTTTCTTCGTTCAGCTTCGTCCTGGAGTCGACCTCGCCGCCGAATTGGGAGATCCTTTGGACAAGTCGCAGTTTGCTGCTCGCCGTCGTGCCTCGAAAGCAAAGGAGAAGCAACTGGAACAGCAGAGACTCCAACGACAACAACAGCAACCGATCGACAACCGACATCTCCATCCCTCTTCCTCGGCTCACGACAGTTCGATCCCTTACTACCCTCCTCATCCATCGGCTTCGTCTTCGGTCTTCTTCCCTCCCAACCGCTCAAATCCTCAACAACCAGGATCCTACCCCCCTCACATGTCTCATGAGAACAGCCAGTACTACGCTCCTCCAAACTCCTCCCGCCAATCTCCTCCTTACTACCCCGAGGTTCAAGGCCAACCTTCCTCCCATCGACTCTTCCCACTCCCTCCAGGTCCTTCTTACTCTTCCCAACCTCCTTACCTCGGCCAGCAACAGCACCAACCCTCTCCTCCCAACACAAACGACCCTCGACTCGGTCGTCCCTCTCCCTCCTCGATGCCTCCTCCTCTCACCGTTCCAAGCCCAAACCCAAACGGTCCTGGTTCAAGCCATCTGCAACCCAACGGATACCCTCCTCAAAACCGCTCGTCAGCGTCTCCCTACCCCAACGGCGACCCCGGTCGATTCCCTCCTGCATCTCAGCCCCATCGCGTCGCGTCCGACTCTTCCTACGACGGAGCACAACCTTCGAGGAGCAGCTATCCTCCACCACCTCCTACCATCACCGCCGAAGGAGTCTCGCCGTCAACGAGTAGTGGACCGCTCTACGTTCCTCCTGGTCATCAGCTGGCGAGAGGTCAGAGCGAGGGAGGAGAGTCGGGATCGTCGTCGTCGAGATCGAGAACGGTGACGGTCGTGAAGGGAGAGGAAGCAGCGAGAGATCATCACGACGACGAGGCGGATCTGAAGAGTTTCGTCCAGTTGAATCATCGAGACGAGCAGCTTTTCAAGAGGTTCATGGGGAAGGTGAGTTTGGAGATCGTTCGAAGTCATGTCGAACTCCAAGCCCGAGCTGACTTCCCTTCGACTCCGCTCTTCTCAACAGTCCTCTGGTCTACCGTTACTCTTCTCAGCCCTCGGATTCAAGTACGGCAACCAGCCCAACCGATGTGAGTCTTCTTCAGCAGCTCTTCTTCTCGTCTCGTCTCGACGCTGACCGAACTCCCCCTTCTTTTCTTCCCTTCCTCAGACGGTCAGGAGATCAAGCTGCATCGAACCACTTCTCGAGCTTCCTACTGGAGGATCCCACGATGGGAGAGTACGCCTCAGAACTCAGGTCTCTCGCCCGAGGAAGGAGGTCCTCCTCAGAGCCCAGCTCTCGCCGCGATGATGAGCTCGAATCCTTTCGCCAGTTGGCCAGATCCCGCACTGGCGATGAGGTTGATCGAGGCTTACTTCGAGAGAGTCAACGTTCTGCTGCCGTTGCTGCATAAACCTTCGTTCTACAAGTGAGTCTCAAACCCTCTTCGTTTTTCTCTCGTCTCTTCGAGCTGACTGAGTTCTTTCCCTCAATTCTCGTCCTTCTCCTTTCCAGGCAATACCAAGAGCAACTATACAACGCAGACCCAGGATTCGCCAGGATCTGCTTGCTCGTCTTCGCCGTCGGATCCTCGTACTGCGACGACCCTCGAGTTCGGTTCCCTCGAGAGGACGGAGGAACGCATGGAATCGACTCGTCGGGTTGGGTGTTCTTCCATGCCTTCGGAAGGATGGTTCGACATCGTTTAGCTCCCACAGAGGTGAGCTTCTTTCGCGTCTTCCTCTCGTCTTCTTGCTGAGCTCGTCTCGGAAGGCGCGTCCTGATCAATCTCCTTCTTCTTCTCCTTCGTTCCCTTTCGCAGCTCTGTGATCTTCAGGTCTCCGTTCTTCTCGTTCAGTTCTTGAGACACTCATCTCAACCCGGATCTTGCTGGCTGCTCGTTGGAGAGGGCTTGCGTTACGCTCAGGTGAGTTCGAGCTGAGGCGGAGGAAGAGGAGGATCGAAACGAGACCGAGGCTGATCCCTCGCCTCTTTCGTTTCCTTCAGGACGTCGGAGTGCATCGAAACGGAGTTCAGAGGTCATCGGATCCACTAGAGAACGAGCTTTTCAAACGAGGGTTTTGGTGCCTGTACCTTCTGGATCGAGAGCTCTCAGCGTTTATGGGTCGACCGTTGACTCTTCAAGAAGAGGAGTGAGTCCTCTCCTCGTTCGACCCTCCTTTTGCTTACGGAACTGACCATTCGTATCCCTTCTCTTGCGCTCAGCTTCGACGTAGGACTTCCAGCCGAGTGCGACGACGAGTTCTGGGCACCAGCCGATCCTCTGCTAGCGTTCAAGCAGCCCGAAGGCCAACCGTCCAAGCTCGCTGCTTTCATCCATCAGATCGGACTTGCGAGGATCCTTTCGAAGGCACTGTCTCAACTTGTAAGTCTTGTCCCTCCCCATCTTGCGAGCGACTACAAGAAGGCTCGAATATTTCCAGCTCGAGACGCGCCTCGGTTTTGGTCGCTTACTCGCTTCCTTTCTCTCTCCCGACATCACAGTACACCATCCAACCCCCTCATCTTCGTAAAACCGAACCAGCCGAAGTCGTCAAGGATCTCGATTCTCAACTCGGATTGTGGCTCGCCTCCGTTCCAGAACAGTGAGTCTCAACCTTCTCGCCTCCTTGTCTCCTTCGACCTTCCCAGAGCTGATGCTCCCTTCTCGTTCCTCCTCTAGCCTTCGATGGGACCCCTCTCGACCCGACAGCATTTTCTGGCGTCAATCCTGTCATATCTACCTCGACTACTACCTCGTCACGACCTACGTCCATCGACCGTTCCTCCCATCCCCTCAAAATCCCATCCCAGCGTCAGCAGAGTCCTTCGTCACGGCTATCAACTCCGCCAACTCGGCAGCTCACGTTATGGACTCGTACTGGCAGAAGACGAACGAGGTTCAGCCTTTCGTTTTCCATTCGGCCTACGTGAGTGGAGCTTTTCTTCGTCTCGTCTTCGTCTGACCTCGACGCGTTTGTGTATCGCTGACCTTCGTTTCTCTTGTCTTCCTACTTCGATGACGCTTTAGACTGCTGCTCTCATCCTTCTGATTGGAGTCTGGGGAGGGAAGAGCACGGGGTTGGAGAGTGATCCAGCGATCTCGATGCAGGGAGTCGAGCGTTGTGTGTTCTCGTTGGCGGAGGCGGAGAGGAGGTTCTTCGGTATCGGTCGAGCTAGGTGAGCCCTTCTTTTCCTTTCAGTCCGTTCTCGTAGTCAAAACCTCGCCGCTGACTATTCTCTTATCCTCATCCTCTCGTTTTCAGGGATGCGATCTCGGTCCTCTCTGCTCCTCGTGTCGACTACCTCGGTGCGTTCCTCTTTTCTTCGTCGGCTTCGTCGCTGGTAGACTGGACTCTTCTGCTCGTCTCGCTCCATGGCTAACCTTCCTCATCTGGTTTCTTTCGATGCATCAGCCGAATCGCTCGCTCGTCGGAAAGCTCGAGAGGAAAAAGTCAACAGCCAGGACATGTTCCGCCTTCCCGCCGTTCCGAACGAGGATGGTTCCTTTCAGGTCGCCGCCCGATCCCCAGACAAAACCTCTCGATTCCCTACTACCTCGGTTCGATCCTCCTCCGACTCTCCTGCTCCTCGCTCAACTAGCAACGGAAACGGAAACGGTCAACTCGCACCACCAGCTCCTCCTTCCCATCCTTCTCACCAACAGGCAGCCCTTCCTCATCACATGCAGTCTCCCTCCCAGAACCCACTCGCCTACGGATCTCCTCAAAACTCGGCGCCTTCGCCTTACCAACCCAACTTCTCGCCTTCGTCGCAAGGAGATCCTCTGAATGGACCGACTCCTCCAGACTTCTTCCAGGTCGGAGGAGGATCGTTCTTGGGTGTTTTCCCTGATTTCTTTGCAGCTGAAAACGATCCTGCGATGGTGAGTCACGTCGCATACTTTTCGAACCTCCATCTCGAGACCTTCGCTGATCCGTTCGTTCGGTTCGTCCAGTCGCTCTTCCCTTCGTCTCAATCGGGTGATTACTTTATTGCCGACGACTTCTTCGCCACTCCGAACGCAAGCGGGTCCGTAGGAGGCAGTGGTGATGGAGGTGGGCTAGTAGATCATTCCGGTGGAGGTTCAGGAGGAGGAGACGGGACGGGGGAGTGGGGATCGTCTTGAGATCGTTGCTTTCTTTCCGTCGCGTAGATAGGACTACTTTGTTTTTTTTTGGGTTACTCCTTGGGCTAGACATATTCATTCTTCTTCGTTTTTTTCTCCTCGAGTTGGTCTTGTTCGATGCAGGATCTCGGATGCAAAAATGAAGGAGAAAGAAACATCGAGTTCGAGCTCACCGTTTCCTCCTTCCTTCCTTCCGCCAACGTCGACCCCCTTCTCGTTGTCTTCCTTCTCCCGGATGCCCATCCCTCATCATGCCCACTCCCACTCTCTCTTCTCTTCTCCCACCTAATGGAATCACCCTGCCCGCTCTTCCTGCAGCCCCGAGCTCGCTAGCCTTTCTCGGAGGTCCTTTGCCAGCTTCCTCCCCTCTTCACCTTGTCCTGTCTTCCCTCTCGTCCAACAACCCCAAAGCGCAAGATCGAGCTCTCATCCTGACTCAGGACTTGCAAACTTGGACGTCGTACCTGCTGAGTGATGGGAAAGGAAGGGACGGGGATGCTTGGTTGAGGGAGGAGGCG
Source organism: Mrakia frigida (assembly GCF_051309035.1). NCBI lineage: Eukaryota > Fungi > Basidiomycota > Tremellomycetes > Cystofilobasidiales > Mrakiaceae > Mrakia > Mrakia frigida. The sequence continues at coordinate 62,503 of NW_027481241.1, read as the reverse complement.
GGGAGAGGCAGGGAAGTTGGGAGGTTGGGGAGGGTCGACGTTCGGTGAGCTCTCAATCTCTAATCGAGACAAGAAGAAGCCGCCCTGGGCTTGTTATTGAACTTTAATTTGCAGCATATGTCCTTCAGCAGCTCACATGGGATGCTTGCTCGCCAACCTTCGAACCAGCGAGGAAGGAGAAGGAGGAGGAGCGAACGAGCTCGAGAGGAATCCGACGATGCTGGTGCTTTTGGAGCCGAGCTCGTTTTACGTTGAGAGGGTTGAGGGTGGGAAGAAGGTGGTTGTGGATAGTGATGAGGAGGATGAACCGATGGAAGGACACGAGGAGAGGGAGGAGCAAGAGCAGGAGGAGGGAGAGGTGAGATGGAGGGTGCGAGATGGGTGAGTTTCCCTTCTTTCTCCGCTGGTTTCTTTGACGTTTCCGAGCCTATGGAGCTGACGGATATCAATATATTTTCCTACGTAGTGTAACTTCATCGAACTACGGATCTCTGATCGCTCTCGCTCTCTCAGCAGTCGATCATCTCAACGCGACGCGTCAAGAAGGGTCGGTCTTCTTTCCCTTTCCCTTTCTTTCCCTTTCCCTTTCTTTCCCTTTCCACTCATCTTGCTGACAACGTCTCTCTCCTTAGATACCCACCAACTCAACTCGTCATCATCGATACTCTCGCTTCCCAACTCTCCTTCCCAATTCTTCCTCCGCCTCCATCGAAACTCACCTCCTCCTCTCGGAAACGATCCCTCGGAGACGACTACGAGAAGCATCCTCCTATCTCACCTGGTTCAAAAAAGAAGGAAGGACCCTCTTTACCTTTGATGGTGCTCCTTAGATCCATGATCGACTGGGTCGCCATCGCGACAAAGAGTGCGTCGCTCTCCTCTTCTCTCCTCTCCCCGCGTCTTGAGTCCAGGCTGATCTGCTATGCTCATTTGCGTGATACCGCTATAGGGCCAACCGTCGACCCCTCCGACGAGATTGAGGACCTTTCCCTCCCTCCTTCCAACCCGCCCCCAACTCACTCCATCGCCTACCCTCCGTCGTCGAATGCTGTCGGAGCAGAGGGAGGAACAGTCTGGTTCAGGGAAGAGATGGTTGATTCGCTGAGAAGGGAGTACCAAGGAGCGAGGGGGAAGTGGGTTTGGTGTGGGGAGGATGGTAGTGATCTGCCTTAGCTGTTTATCGAAACGTGTCTTGCTTTTCGTTTCGTTTCGTTCGTGAGCCGACATTCAAAATCGAGAGTACAACAAGGAGAAACCGTGCGAGCCTACTCCACCTTTCGTTCCAGTCTGATCTGCTCAATCCACTCTCTCCTTCAGTTCTCGAACCGAAACAACCACCTTCCCTCTGGACCTTCCTCCGTCGAGCGTTCGGAACGCGTCCTCGACTCCCTTGTCGGTGAAAGGGAAGACTCCCTCGATGGGGATCTCGAGCGTTCCTTTCTGGAGCATGGAGAGGATCGGAGCGAAGTAAGAGAGAGAAGGGCTGAGGTTGATGCAGTGGTATCTGAGGGGGGGGGAAAGAAGAAGTCAGCTTTGGGGGATCAAAGAAAGAGGGAAGAAGGGAGGACGAACCGAGGTCGGAGCCCTAGCCATCCAAGGAAGGTTCTCAGGGGTTGGATCGGGTAGAGGAGGTTGGTGAAGGATCCGCCGACCTCACTGTGGAGAGAACGAAGTGGCAGGTTTGAGTACGCAGAAGAGAGAGGGAACGAGGTGCGAAGAGGAAACGCACCTTCGATCGTGTTTGTCTCCCACGATAGTGCAGAAACCTCCTCCTCCCCAGTCCAGCAACGACTGGTACTCGTAAACAATTTCAGTTCCGCCGACGCAATCGTAGATGAACTGAGGAGCGAGGAGAAAGTCAGCGGAAGAAAGAACGGACGCGTCGTCGGCCGGGAAGAAAAAGAGACCAACCGTGTATCCTCCCTCAGGTCTCAGCCTCCTCAGCCCCTCCAGCACGGTCTCCTTCGTATAGTCGACGATCTCATCCGCTCCCAACCCTCTCACGAACTTCTCGTTCTTTCCAGAGCAGACAGCGACGACCGTCCCGACTCCCAACAGTTTCTTCGCAATCTGCACCGCGTACGATCCTGTACCTCCTGAAGCGCCGAGGATCACGAGTGTTGAAGCAGCGTTCTTGGAAGTAGCTGTAGTATCGAGGAGTCCGTATTCGACGAGAGCGGTGTAGGAGGTGAGCCAGACGAGAGGGATGGAGGCAGCGTCGGTGAAGGAGAGAGGTTGGGGAAGAGGGAGGATGCACGACGAGGCTGGGAGGGAAGGGTTGAGGTTGAGATGAGTTGAGAGAGTAGCGTCTGAAGAGCCTGTTCCTGCTGTGATGTGAAGACCGAAGACTGAAGAGGAAGGAGGAGGAAGGAAGGGAGGTCAGCTTCGAGCTCTGCTTCCTTCGACCCAAAGCTGGAAGGAGACGACAGCGAGAGCTCACCTGGGGTTCCGACGGTGAAATGAGGATGATCGATGATAGCCTGAGTTCCCGCTGCGATGACCACTCCACTGTAGTCCTCTGAACAGGCGAAACAAGAGGGAGGAAAGGTCAGCTCAACGGGATCTCGGAGGGAGGGAAGGACAATCGAGCTCACGTCCGACTCCCTTCTCTACGTTCGTCTTCTGCCAGTTGAACAGCCAAAAGTTGCTCATTTGGATGTCAACAGGGTTGAGCCCAGCAGCAGCGACTTCTATAGTGATCTCGTCCTCAGAAGGAGGGAGATACTCGAGCTCGGACCGATGAATCGAGGTCGAAGGAGGGTAGGACGGTTTGGTGAAGGTGTAGGCGAGACGGTACGTTGGAATTTGGAAGGGAGAGGAAGGATAGTCGGAGGAAGACATACTGGAGGAGTGGAGGACACTGATCTGGGTCTGTGAGAAAGAGAAGAAGGCTGGGGGAGGGGGAGTTGGTTGTTGGGGGCAAGACGACGACGGGCTAAGATTGGAAAGCAAGCTCGAGGCGTTCCGTTTCGATTTCGATGATGAGTTGGCAAGTTTTCTTTGAGCTGAGTAGTCTAGATGATTCAGCATTCGAATGATTCTGCGTAGGGAAGGAAGGCGAGGTTCTTGGGGAAAACTTGGTCGAAAGGGCGATGGAAAGGCTCGTCCGCGTCGCCGGTCGATCTCTCTTCCCATCTCTCAAGCTCGGCGATTCTTCTGAGATGTTCAGAACTAGATCTCAGATTTCAGTCTATTTAGCCTTCTTGAACTCTCTGTGGCAGAAAAAAAAAAAAAAAAAAAAAGAAAGAGAAGAGCAAAGCAGGCACTCTGACTCTCCCAGCGACGTCGTCGACGCGTCCGCCGCTTCTTTGCCTCTTCTCCGAGCTCGGCAGATCCTTATCTCTCCAACAAGCGGCAGGTATTCCCATGAGAAAAGAGAGCAGTTCTATCTTTCCGGAATTTGCAGCCGAGTGGGGGACGAGACGCGTCCTTGCCGAGCGTTATTTTTCTCTCTTTTCTGAACGAAAGCAAGCATCAAAGAGTGTGAAGAGAGCTAGAAGGATGCAGGGGCTCACAGAGTCAAGTCTAAGTAAGGCAAGAAGGATGAAGTGTTCGGAGGTCAAGTCTAGAAAGCAAAAGGCGAACACAACGACGCGACCAGAAAGAGAGAGGCAGAGAGAGCGACCGAACTAGGAAAGAGAAGGGGAGGGGGAATTGAAGGACCAGATTAAGTGACGAAGGATTGTTCTTGGAGTCAAGCGAAAGTGATGGACAAAGAAGGTGAAAGGTACGAGAAGAGAAAGAAGACTGAGAGAAAGCGAAAGGAAACCGACAATGTCCCAGAGGAAGAGAAAAAGGATCGACGAATCAGATCGACTCGAAAGTGAAGGTGACTAGAATGTATCCACGTGGAGCATTGGCAGAGTTGAATGCTGCAAGATCGCCGCCCGAGGAGGAGATGAAGGAGAGAGAGGGGTGACCTGCAAAAAACGAAGCGACGCGACTGATCAGTCTGAGCGAGAAGATGTCAGCTTCAGACGTAAGGGGACGTACTGAGATCCCTTTGAGTCCAAGTGAGGGTAAGATCTTGGCTCAGGAGGTTGACATTCCACTGTTGGAGGGCAAAGAGGAGAATCAGCGACGGTATTGACGAAGTCGACGCGTCGACGTCGAGACGGAGACGCTGAGGGTCAAATGAAGCTCACAATAGCCGATTCGGAAGGATACCATGGATTGATATCGTTTCCAACCATCTGAGCAGGAGCGTTAGCAGAACCTGGAAACAGCGAAGAACGGGAAGAAGTCAGGCGAGAGAGCATCGAAGAAACCACGCGGCGACGAAAAAGAGAAAACGGAAGCGTACTCGACCTGACCGATGTGAAGTAAGCTTGCCTGAGAGATAAACAAACAGAGTTTCAGCTCAAACTGATGACGAGAAGGATGCTGGAAGAAAGCGAACGAACGAGTTTGGGGCGAGAGTCTGGCCACCGACTGGAACGACGAGACCCAACAAACCGTTTCGACCGCCGGAGTTCTGTCGTATCGAGAAAAGCACAAGCCAGGGAGAGATCGTCAGCTTTCGTAAGCCAAGATCGGAAGCGGACGGATCGTCCACCTTCCGCGATGAAATCTCTCACTCTCTCGAAGAGACCGACTCACGTCAAGGCTGAACTCCAGATCACTTCCACCAAGAGCGTTTCTCTGCAAGTCGAAGCTGACCTCCAGAGCGTTTCCTTTCGAGGAGGAGTACCTGTATCGACCGTTGTCGGTGTTCTTCGAGATGTATCCGAGCTCCCTTCTCGTCTCCTTGTTCCAGACTTTGATTCGACCGTGATGTTTGGTAGGAATAGGTTTGGGCGAAGGCTGGGTTGGTGCGCGAGGGATGGTGGGAGCTGATGAGAGAAGGAAAGAGGAGGAAAGGAAGGGAACGTTTCAGCGATGGGGGCTGAGAGGGCTGACAGGTGGCGAAAACGAGAAGACGCGTTGACGAGGAGAGAGGGTCGAGAGAAGAACGGAAAACTCACAATCAGACCTTCCGAGAGACTGAGGCTTCTTAGGACCTAGACCACGAGCAAACCGTTGAGCGTTGGTGAGGTGGGAAAGGTCCTCCGTTCGAGAGGAGAGCTCCTTGGTTGGGGAAGCTACGACGACGTTGGGGACGGAGAGAGAGAAGACGAGGAGGGAGATGGCGAAGAGGAAGGTGAAGAGACGCATACCGAGGGAGGGGTGTGCGCGTGAGCAAAGGAAGGTAGGGACAGAAGAAGGACGGAAGAGCGGGTGGAGGGAGGAAGGTCGTTGTTGAGGAGGGAGAGAGAAGAGAGAAGAAAAACGGTGACACGCAAGGCGAGGATCGAACGGCTGCAAACGCACATGAAGAAGATCTGAGGGGCTCAGGGAAGACGGGACGGATCCAGGATTCTCATCTTCGAATGAGATCCGGCTAGGAGAAGGGTGAGCGGCGAGGCGAAGGGAAGGTCAGGTCAACGACCCCTGAACGGCGGCGACGACTTGAAACGAAAGTGAGCGCGCAGCCCTCGTCCTCGTCCTTCTCGAGAAATTGCAGACGACTTTGCACTCTCCTAAGATCAACAGCCACGGGTCTCGAGGCTCACAAGAAAGCCTTCCGCATCCTTCCCGACTCGAACTCAGCTCGACGCGTCGTCGCTCTTCTCGTTCTCCGATTCCGCTCTCCTCCTTCCGCTTGTTTGTAAAAAAAAAAATCGCACATCAAGCCCAAAACAGCTAAACACACACAAAGGATAACACAAAGCTCATCTACGAGATCTTGATCAATACATCATCCTCAAACCCTGGCTCATCCCTCTCTTCCTCCCACTCGTCCTCTTCCTCCTCAGCTCCCACTTCTTCCACCCCCAGTTGGCACCCACGAACACGACCTGCATCACCAAAAACCAGAACACCAGATTTCCCAAATCTCCTCCTTCCCCTTCTGCCAGCTCGAGCTCGTCGGCGTGGTCTTCTTCGTGATGCTGGAGAGCTCGAAGGACGGCGAGGTCGTCGTCGCGTTCGTTGAGGAGACGGTTTGGGGAAGACGGAGGTGCTGGTGGTGGAGGAGAAGCGGGGAGGGAGGAGATTCGTCGAGAGGAGAAGAGGACGTCGGTGAGGAGGGAGGATTGAGAAGTCTGAGAAAGGAAGAGGGTGAGGGAGAGAGGGAGGAGGAGGTTGTCAGTTTCGGGTCGCTCCTCTTCGAAGGAGCAGACGAGGAAAGGATGAAGATGAACCTCGTAAGAGTTAAATCGACTGTTGAACCCTTGAAGCTCTCCTTTCAGCCCTTCGAACGTGCTCCTGAGCTGTCGTCGATCCGACTCGAGGTTCGCCAGACGCGCCTGGAGGTCGTTGAGAGCAAGACTGTCGTCGTTTCGATCAAAAACGCCAAGAGTCAGTACCTGCACTCCTCTGACGACTTTGCTAAAGATGGGGACAGTCTCACGTGAAAGGACTCTTCTCCTTGCCAGTCTTCTTCTTCCTCGGTCTCGTTTCCTCCGTAACGGTGAGATCGTGAACTCGACCTTCGAGCTGTCCGACGGCTTGGAGGACAGACATCTGGTAGATGACGAGAGCTTCGGTGAGATGGGCGTCCTGTAGAGGCGACAGAAGGACGAAGATGTCAGTGAACAACTCTCGAATGAGGAAGAGAAGGGAGAGAAGGGAGAAAGGAGGACGAACGATCTCGCCTCCGTTCGCTTCGTGGGTAGCGTGAGCTCCTCCATCAGCCTCGAAGGCCGCCTTCGCAGCAGCGATAGCCATAGGAGAGTCTCGAAGTCGACGAGGAAGACCGTCTTCTCCTGGTCCAGGAGTAGGCTCGATGCAGATGACTGATGAAAAGAATGAAGAATGAAACGAACGAAAAGAACGCGTGAGCTCGTGTTTGCCGACGAGCTTGATTCGAGCATAGGAGACGACTCACCATGCTGAACCTCTCCATTCACAAACTCCGACTGGAACACACCCTCCGAACTCCCCTTGTTGATCAGGAACCCTCTCGGCGGCGCATTCCCAGGAGCCTCAGGACACCTCTCTCCCATCACTCCTCCGAACTTGCTCCCTTCTCCGATCACGTTGTCCACCACGGTGAAGTTTTTGCAACTCGCAACGACGTATCCGTATCCGAGATGAGTTCCGACGACGGTGTTGTCCTTGACGGTTCCGTGGGAGACGATGGACTCGGTGTCGTCGGACCAGGTAGCGGGACCGATGTTGATGGCGACTTTGAGGTAGGCTGAGAAGGCTGAGACGTGGTTTCGAGTGACGAGAACGGAAGTGTAATCTCCCTCCCAAGGTGGGACGTCGACGAGGTTGATTCCTGGATGAAGGGAGGCGGGAAGGAACGGTAGGGAGGGGAGAAGGTGAGCTCGAGCTCGCACGCGTTCCGAAGGAAGAGACAGGGAAGCGACAAACCTCCAAGAACGGTTCGAGTTCTCGAGTAGATGGTGTTGTCCTGAACGACGCTTCCTCGACTTCCAAAGATAACGATGGCTCCATCCGTCGTATCGTACACAGTCTGTTGTGAGAAACCGGCGGGAAGGGAAAGGTGAGCTTAGCTCGAATCGACCTCCTCCTTCCCCACTCCATCCCTTCGTCTTCCCAGCTCTCAATTCACACTCCGAGCGAGCCATAGCCTCGACGTATCAAGCCGCTGAAAGAGAGAGAAGTACGCTCACGTTCTTCTCTACCAAACTATCCATGCAAGCGAGACTGATCCCATCGCTCCTCGGGTTTCCGAAGGGAGGACTCTTCTCCTCCGTTCCGTCGTAAGCAGGATCCCATTCCTCTCCACAAGGCCCCTGCAACATCATCAAGAGATATCAGCGTCATCTTCTGTGCAGCTTGAAGAGATGGAAAGCGGAGGCGAGACTCACGATCTCGTTCCCTCGAATGATCCCTCCCGAACACGACTTCCAATCTCCTTCCCGAAAGTGCAACGCCGACCATCCTCTGAGTGAAAGCAAGAGCAGCGAATGCAACGTCAGCTCTATAACTCGTCTCCAGACGAAAGCAGAGTGCAGAAATGACTCACCGAGGCTCGTAGAGCTTACAGTTCTCGACCAACTGGTTGTTCGCGTTTCCGAGCTCGACGAGAGCCTCTCCCAACGGAACTCGAAGAAGCAGAGGACGGTTCCCATCGATGACCAGAGATGAGATGGCGATGTTGCTGCAGGAAGTGCAGTCCCCCCTGTTTCAGAAAGACGCGTCGAAGGAACGGATCAGTCGGTGGAAGGCTGAGGAGAAGGCAGCGAGGGAAGGAGGAGAGTGGGGAAGGAAGGGAATCGAGTCGAGGACGTACTTGATCGCCATGGATTGATTCTGACCCTCTACGATCAACATCGCTCTGGATTCATCTGTCGGATATCCTTCCGTATAGAGAGCTTGATTCTCTGCTGTGAAGAGGATAGGGGACTGCAGTCTGAAGAGCGAACGAGGGCAGAGAGCGACTTGAGTTCCTCGACCACCTTTCAAAAGAGAGCTCGTCAGCACGTTCAAGCTCGTTGTTAACATAATAGGATGAATGAGAGCTTACCATAGTCTAGTATCCTGTTTATCTCCTTCTCGTCTCCTGTGTGGATGCACCCGTTTTGAGGTCTGGCCGCGTTGGCGAGAAGGAAGGGAGAGGTGAAGGTGAGGAGGAGGAGCGAGAGAGGCAGCGAAGAGAGGACGAGCATCCAAGAGAGGGGAAACCTGGAGCTTACGAGCTCGGCAAGGGTCACAGAGGAGAGGGAGAGGAAGAGGAAGCCGTCGTGAGCAAGTCGTGAAAAGTTGATGATGGACGTTAGGGAGCTATCGAAAGGAGGACCAGGTCGCGTTCGATTTAAGCTCTGGGGTCTCTCAGCTCCATCTGTCCTCCTTCCTTCCCCTTTGACGACCATGGCCTCGAATCGACCTCTATCAGCTCTTCTCATCGACCTCTCAGGGACACTCCACGTTGGAGACACTGCAACTCCTCGAGCGGTTCAAGCGGTGGCGAAGTTGAGGAGGTCAAAGATCCCCTTCCGCTTCTGGTGAGCTCGCGATCTCCCTTCCTTCCCTCTTCCCGCTCGAACAAACCCATCCCTCACCCGTTGCTGATTCTCTTTCGACTTTCTTCTGCAGCTCCAACACTACCAAAGAGTCCTCGAAGAGCTTGATTCGAAGATTGGAGCGTATAGGCTTCGACATCAAGGAGGAAGAGCTGTACACGTCTCTCTCTGCTTGCCGTCGTCTCGTCGAGGAGAAAGGCTTCAAGTGAGTTGTAGAAGTTTCTCCCCATGCTAGACCTCAGCATCGCTAGATGCTGAACACTAGCCCTGTCCTTTTCGATTTCAGACCCTACTACATCCTCTCCGATTCCGCTCTCGAGGACTTTGAGCATCTTCAGTTTCCTCTCGAAGAGTGTGACTCTGTGCTCGTCGGCCTCGCCCCTGAGCGACTCGACTACGAGCATCTCAACACTGCTTTCAAGATACGTGAGTTCATAGTTTCGCACATCGTCCTCTACTGTTCGAATCTCTTTGCGTTCTGCTTCGCCTTCGAGCTTCGTCGCTCACACGTTTACCCTCGCTTCCTGTCGTCCTTTCTTCGCCTTTGCTGCCTTCTCGACTCCAGTCGCTCGAGAACCTCTTTCCAAAGATTCTCCGAGACCTCCTTCAGACTCCCCTCGCACGCTAATCGCAACCGTTCGTCTCTTTCTTATTCCTCCCGACCTCGCTTTCCCCAGCTCGTCTCCATCTCTCTCCCACGCGTCTCTCTTCTTTTTCCTTCACCTTCTGACCAACCCCTCTTGCCTTTCCTCCATCTCACAGCATCTCTCAACTCACTTTCAATCCCCTCTCCCGTTCCCAACGCTCTCTCTCGGTCCCGGCCCTTTCATCAACGCTCTCTCCCTCTCGACAACTCCTCCCACTCCCGTCCTCGTCGTCGGCAAACCCTCCCCAACCTTCTTCCAAACCACTCTTCACTCCATTCCTGGCCTGTCGGAGGAGCAGTGGGCGGATGCGGGCGTGGTCGGGGACGACTGGAAGGGTGATCTGGAGGGAGGCGTCGTTGGGAGGAGGTTCTTGGTCAAGTCGGGCAAGTATCGAGAAGGGGATGAAGGGAAGGTGAAGGATAAGGAAGGGTTGGAGGTTTGGGAGAATTTTGCAGAGTTGGTGGATAGGCTGTGTGGGGAGGGAGTTTGAGAGATGGAGGAGAGAGAGAGGAGGGACGCGTCGAGGGGATTGCTAGCCTAGGTCGCGGCAGTTCGATTTTCGTTGATCTTGAAGCTTAAGCGATGTTGTATTCGGTAAAGGATCTTCCGCTGACTTTACTTCAGCTGGAAGAGGCTGTCGGGAGGGAAGGAGACGTGGCTTCGACGAGGAGAGATCGGAACCCGCGTTCGAGAGCGAGAAGTGGACGCAAACTTTCTCAGACAAAACTTCGGGAACGAGTCACTGAGTGAGTTTGATGTGTTGAAGTGGTGATAAATCTCAGCGAGTAAAGCGAGTAAGGGTCGCGACCATCGGGAGAGCGAACGGAGGGAAGGGCACGCGTCGAGAAGCGAGCTGGAACAAGCTACGAAGGAGCCCTGGAACTCGCATTTTTTCGATCTGCTTGCAACGGTGTTTCTATGCAGGTTCAGATAGGAAAGTTGGCCTACAACATAGGATTCCAGAGGAAAGCTCGAAGTTTGGTTCTGTTAATCCCTGCGGAGCCAGAAGACGAGCCCTCTCAACTTTTCAAGAGGGGAACCCTTTCGTCTTCGTTCTTCCACCCTCGACCCTTTTGTTAGTTTTCTACCCACCCTGCTTCAGCGTACACCCTTTCCCCTTCGACACCTTCATCCACTCGAGCACCAGCATAATCCGGAAACAGTGTATCGAAGGAAGGGAGGCCGAAGGAGGGAGAGCGAAAAGAGGAGGTGAAGGGAGGGGAGCGAGGTCGAGCTCTTTCGAGAGAGAGGTCAAGCTCGTAGGAGGAGTTGGGACTTCTCGAGGAGGAGGGGATGTAAGGGAGGAGGATAGAAGGGATACGCTGTTCTGGATTGGAGTGCTCGAAGAGGGATTGGACAAGGTGGGAAGGACGACTTCATAGGGAGAAATGCTGACCTTGCCCTCTTTTCCTTCCTCCCCTCCCTCCCTTCACCTTCACCTCTCCTTCGCTCAACCTCAACTTCCAACCCCCAGCAGCAAGATGGTTCGTTCTCTACACTCCTCTCTACCCTCTCGAGCACACAAGCTGACCTTCTCTCTATCCCTCTTCTTGCACAGACGAAAGTACGTAGACGATACGAAGACGAAGGGTCTCGGACGTCGTTGCTGTGATGCTGACCTTGCCGCTGTTCTTGCTGTATCGTCTCTCAGGGTACCTCCTCGTTGTAAGTTGCACCTTCCTCTCCATGCTAAGCTCAGGGATGTATAGTCGGTAGGTTCGAGGGCCGTTTGCTGATCGCTTCGTTTCCGCTCTTCCTTCGTCAATTCCATCGTTCACCTTCGCTCAAACCATCCCTCTCGACACAACCCATCCTCCTTCAAACAAACTACTACTCGAACCTCATCGGACCCGTTCTCGGCTCCTCCTCACCAACCCTATCCTCTCATCAACTCTGCCCTCTGTGCCTCCCTCGCCATCGTCAAATCAACCCTCGAACCCAAATCCTCGACCTCACCTTCCCTTCCTTCCTCCAACCCTCCCTCCTCTCCTTCCGCTCGTGATTCCTCCCTCACAGCGGTAAGCGACACACCAAGACCCACACCATCTGTCGACGATGCGGGTCCAGGTCCTTCCACAGGCAGCACAAGTTCGTTCCCGAATCCCTCCCCTTCAACCTTCGACGGCCTCACCAACGCCATTTTTCCTCCTCCACCACGTCCTGATTCCCTCTCCCTCTCCTCCCTCTCTCTCTCGTATCAGGTCGTGCTCCCAGTGTGGATACCCCGCGGCCAAGCTCCGAAGCTACAACTGGGGAGAGAAGGCTAAGAGGAGAAAGACCGTGAGTACTCGATCGAGCTTGGACTGTTTTGCGAGCTCGAGCTTTCTTTCCTTCCAGTCGAGCTGACCTCGATTCTCCTTGTCCCCCTTCTCGTCTCCTCCTACCAGACCGGAACCGGACGAATGCAGCACCTCAAGGATGTCTCCCGAAGGTTCAAGAGTTCGTACAACCCTTTCGCTCTTCCGTCTCCAACTCGTCGACCTCTCCCTCCCAAAGCCACCTCGACCTCTCCCTTCTCTCTCGCTGACTCCCTCCTCTCTCTCTCCTCGTGTTGTTCTTTCTCGTTCCCACAGACGGCTTCAGGGAGGGAACCGCTGCTACCAAGAAGGTCAAGGCTGTTGCCGCCTAAAATCGGATCCTACGATTGATGGTTTCTTTGGTTTCTCTAAACACGACTTGGGTGGAGGAGGAGGGAAAGGGGGAGCAGGGGAGGCTGGACGGGATCTGTATCGCAAGGCCCGTTCCATATCTACGATCCTCCTTCTCTCTGGGTACTTCGTCTGAGGAAAGGAGAAGGACACGAGGAGAGGAAGGGAGCGAGAGGAGGAGCGGAAGGGAATGTTGACCGTTGGAGTGCACGAGAAAACGAACGAATGCAATCTGAGTGCTGGTAGACGCGTCGAGAGTGAGGAAACCACAGATCTTGATCTCGGTTGTTGTTTTTCTTCGACCCCTTGGAAAAGAAGTCAATGACCGCACCTCTCGAAAACGAAGACGCGAAGCTCGCACTCTCCCCTCCTTCCCTTCCCTTCAACCGCCACTCCCCGACCCACCCACTCTCTCTTCTTCTTCCCCTTCGTTCACTCTACATCGAGCACAGATATCTCCACCTTTCGGATGCCACCCCGTTCCGATTCCGACGACGAGCGAGACGATCAAGCAGGAGACCTCCCTCCTCCTTCCACCTACCCAAACCTCAACACTGCGACTCAGGTCCGTTCTCTCCCTCCCTCTCTCTTTCCCTCGTTTTTCGGAGACGCTGACAGACGGATGAATGCCCGTGGTCACTCACAGGTTGCGAAGAATACCGTCCGACCTCGTTCTTTCCGAAGGAGTGTGAGCGGGCAAGTCGATTGTTCGAGGTCAGCTTCCCTCCTCCCTCCCTCCTTCTCCTTTCGCTTTCTCTACACCCTTACGTTCGATCGAGAAGCTCATCACCGTCATCTGCACCTTGATTCGAACAGGATCCTCACGAAAAGTAAGTTCCATCCTCGTATATGCGCCGATCCGAGTCGAGGAACGAAGAGGAACGAAACGAAGCTGACCTCTCTCTCTCTCCTCCCTCCTCCTTCCCTTCGTTCGTTTGTCCTGCCCAGCCTTCCTCAAGCCGACCTTCCGAGGAAAACAGAAGGAGATTGTAGAAGCTGCCGTGAGGGGCTGTGATGTTTTGGTGGTTGCGCCGACGGGGATGGGCAAGGTACGTCCGTGTGAAAAAGAGGACGGGAGGAAGGAGGAGAGAGACGCGAGCTCGAGAGGGAAGCAACTGAGGGAGAGAGAGGCGGGAGCTTACAGACGCCGCGTTTATTGTGCTCGTTGGATGGAAAACAGAGTATATGCTTCCAGGTTCCAGCTTGTGCAGAGGAGCATGGAGTGACGATCGTGGTTTCGCCGCTGTTGGGTGAGCTCGGTTTCGAGCTTGAGCTCGATGTTTCTCTATTCCCCGGGCTGAAGCTAATTCCTTCGCCTTCGACTTCGCTCTTCGTTGTAGCTCTGATGAAGAACCGTGAGGTCCCTTCAAGGTCGTTCGAGCTGAGAAGATCCGAGGCTGAGCTGACTCTCGTCGTCCGTTCTTGTTTGTAGAGGTCGCCACTCTTCGAGCTCTCAACATTCCCGTTGTGATGATCACGTCCGAGTCTACATATTCTGAGAAGCTCGCTGTGAGCTTCTTTCTCCCACTTCCCTTCTTTACCCTCGATCTCGAAGCTGATCCTTCTTCATTTCTCTCGAACAGATCACGAAAGACCTCGCCTCCGGTCATCCTCGAACTCGTCTCCTCTACACCACTCCCGAGACTCTCGTCAGCCAACAATTCACCAAGTGCCTTACGACAGTATGGGAGCAAGGAGAGCTCAACAGACTCGTGGTCGACGAGGCTCATTGCATCTCGGAATGGGTTCGTCGATTCGATTTCATTCGTCTCGAACGCGTCGAACTCGAGCTAATCTTCCCGCTCTTCTCTTCCATTAGGGATCAACCTTTCGACCTGAGTATCGAGCTCTTGGATTCTTCAGGAATCAGTACCCGGATGTGCCGATCATGGTGAGTTCCTTTGCTACCTCTCGAGTTTGAGTGAGTCGTCGCGTCGGACAAGACCAGCAGGGCTGACCGTCGTCCTTTCCTTTCGTTCGACGCAGGCTCTCACCGCCTCAGCGACCACCTTCGTCCAGGAGGATATCATCAAGCAGCTCAAGATGAATCGAGAGTACCTCTTCAAGTCGGTCGAACCCTTCAATCGAAAGAACCTCTTCTACGAGGTACGTCTCCACTCTACCTTCTCCTCTTCGCCCGATTCCTGACCTTCTTCCTCGCTTTTTCGCCTTTCTACAGGTCCGATATCGACCAACCTACGCCGGAGCAGATCACGGTCGTCTCAACGATCTCTCCACCTTCGTCGTCGCTCTCCAAAACCGATCCACCGCCTCCCAAGCCGCGTCCCAAATCAAAACTCCCGTCTGTGGAATCATCTACGCTAGGACCAAAAACATGTGCGACGATATTGCGAGTCATCTGAGGGACAAGGGAGTGAAGGCTGCTGGGTATCATCGAGGGATCAGACCGGGGATTCTGGAGAAGACGATGAAGGGTTGGATTGGAGGAGCGGGAGGGAGAGAGGCGGACAGGGTCGATGTGGTTTGTGCGACGAGTGAGTACCGTCTTTGGTGTGTGATTCTTCCTCTGAGAGTACGCTTGGCTGAACAAGATGCTGATCTTCTCTCGCAGTCGCCTTCGGAATGGTGAGTCGAGTCTTCGAGTTGAGAGGACGGGCAGAGGAACTGACGCGTCTTTGAATCGAACAGGGAATCGACAAGGCCGACGTTCGTTACGTGGTTCACTACGACATCCCCAAGAGCTTTGAAGGATACTACCAGGAGACAGGTAAGTCGCTTCTCTCTCGTCTCGACGACGCGCCGCTGAGCTGACTTTTCTTCGTCCTTCCTCTTGCAGGTCGTGCCGGTCGAGATGGTCTCGTGAGTACCTCCTTCGCTTCTCTCAAATAATCACCACGCCTGACCAGCTTCTTTTATGATCACCAGGCTTCGAAATGCATCCTCTACTACTGTGAGCTTTTCCCTCGTCGAAGCACTTCGTCTCCTACTCGCGACGTCCGCTGAGCCTTCTCCTCGTTGTTTCCTGCTTCAGCTCGAGAAGACGGCCTCAAGATCCAGAGTCTCGTCTCTCAGGAGAAGGGTAAAGGGAAGAAGAAGGACTCGTTTCCGGAGGGAGGAGAGGAACGGGGAGAGGAGAGCCTGACTGCTGTGAGTTTTTTCCTTCTCCTCGTATCTCCAACTCTGCTGACGAGCCTTCGCTTTCTGTCGCTTCGCAGCTCATCAAACTCGCCGAGAGTACCACGCTGTGTCGACACATTGCCGTCTGCCGCTTCTTTGGAGAGAGGATCAACGAGGCAGATCCAGTGATGCTCAAGGCTTACTGCTCAGGGATGTGCGACGTGAGTCTCTTCGGTGCTTCTTTCATCCCTCACTTCCGACGGTCGGCTGACTGAGACTCTCTCGCTTTCTCAGGTCTGCAAGTCTCCCGATCGAGTCAAAAAATGGAAGGAAGCTCTTTCCTCCGAGGAGTTCGTCGCGTCTCAACGACCGCAAATCGAACGAGTCACCTCAGGGTTCGACACAGGACCCGATTCAGATCTTCCAGCTCCTCCCAGCGACGGATTCGACCCAGACCTCCTCGATCCGGAACCTCTCTTTGCTCCTCCTTCACCCGTCGAAGCTGCTTCCAACACTGCTTCCAAACCGGACGACAAACCGCCCATCATCGATCTCGACAGTACGGACGAAGAGGACGACGACGACATGCCTGTGGTCATCGAATCTCTCTCTACACCTCGATTCGCTCCTCCACCGCCGCCCTCTCGTCCGAGCGCTCTCGCAGGTCGTTCGTCGGAGTTCAACTCGATACCAGCGCCGAGCTCGTCGTCGAGACCGAGACCGAGGGAGCCGCTGGTTGAGGGAGATGCGAACGGGAACGCTGAGGCTGGACCTTCTCGACAGTGGAAGAAACCGAGAGTCGAGAACCCTTTTCCTTCGGCTTGGGTTCCTCCTCCTCCTCGTTCGTCAGCTGCTCCCACTTCGAGTAAACGTGAGTCCCTCTTCGCCTTCTCGTTCTCAACTTCTTCCCGCTCAAGTTTGTTCACTAACTTTCGTTTTCTCTCGTCCAGCAGCTGTTTACTCCGTTGCTGCTCGAAAGGTCGGATCTCAACACACGTTCAAGACTCCTTTCAAGACTGGACTCGACATCCCAGCAGTCTCGACGTCGCAGGGTTCGAAGAAGGGAAAGGAGAGAGCTGCTCCTCCTCGTTAGTCTCGTCCTCTTGTTCCCGTTCCCCTCCTTTCAGACCGACTTACTGACTCTTTCGCTCTTGAATCTCTTCTTATAGGTCCACCCGCCAACCGAGAGCCCATCGAGGTCGACGACGAGGAGGAGGACGAGGACGACGATGCCGATGCTACGCTCAAGCTCACAGGTGGTTTCTCTCAGAAGATACCTGTGAGTCCTCTCCCTCTGTCCTCCCGTTCGCTCTTCGCCTCCTTCGCTGACTCCCTTTTGATCCTCTCGCAGCCTCAACTTCGCGAAACAGGTCTCCGGTCTCTCGCAAAGGAACTACGTCTGTCCTTGGTCGAGTCTCCGACGGCGGATCTGGTTTGGGAGTGGGTCGGGTCGAAGGAGAGGACAGGGTCAAAGGAGACGAGGTTCGTTCGGTCCCTCTTCTTTTTTCTCGCTTTGCGGGCTAACGCAAGCTCTTCTCTTACATTTGCGCTTTCAGGACGGTGTTCGCTCGGAAGACTGGAGCGGAGTTGGAGTTCGGTTCGTCCAAATCGGCCTTCCTGCCTGCTTCTCTCATTCGCTCAACTGACCTCCCCTCTTCCTTGCAGATCTCGTCTCTATGAGCATATCAGCCGAAGGCTACTCGAGTCGGTACGTCTCTCTCCCTCTGTCCTTTCTCCCATCTCCCACCACGAATTGACCTGTTTCTTCCTTCGTGCGAGCAGTCTCTCCGGTGCTGTGACGGGAATCAAGCTCCTTCGAAAAGGAGCGTCTACCATCGCTCTACTCGACCGGATCTCCAACAACGACCTCGGAGAGGACGAGGAAGAGCAGGACGACGATGACTACGCCGGGTTGAGCGAGCTGAGGGACTCGATGGGGATCTTGAGGAGGTTGCTGAAGAGGTAGTTTTGGTTTGAACGCGGACGCGACGAGAGGAGGGGAAGGAGACGCTTTGCTTTGCTTTTTAAACGACTTGGACGAGTGAACGAGGGATACAACATGAGCATGGATCGATCGATTAAGTGATGCCGGGAAGTAGGCTAGGATACGTAGAGTAGGGAAGCAAAGAAGGAGGGTGAGAGAGAGCGAACGAGTGTGGGCGGTCGGACGAGACGAAGCAAGATTGCCTATGAAGAAACAAAAACAACAAATAAACGAGTAGTCTACGAGAGAGAGGAAATAACGAGGAAACGAGAAAGCTATGTCTACTGAGGTCGGGTTCCTTTCGACGTCTCGCCGTTCGTTCGTCGTCGTCGTTTCGAGAAGGAGAAAGAGGCTGGAGAATGAACTGAGAAGAGAAGGCAAGAAAGAGGGAAAGGTGGCAGGTTTTGGTTGGAGGTTCAACTCATGCGAAGGAATGATCTCGTTCCCAGCTGGGCTTGGAGAAAAAGAGAGGAGAGAAGACGAGGAAGAGAATTGATCGATCGCCCCTCCTTTCGATCCCCTTCAAAGATCCCTTTTGCTCCGAGACCCTTCGAGAGGCGACGAGAGGCTCGTAGGGATGGGCAGGCACGAGGTGAGCGACAGTTTGAAGCGAGATGATGGACGTTGCGGATCTAGAGGAGCGAGCGAAGCGAAGAGGGACCGTTTCGAGTCGAGCTGCGTTCGGTTGAGAAAGTTCAACTTTTCGACGTTGGAACGTAAATAATCTACGAATGGGGATACACATAGGTGTGCTCTACATATTCAAGTAATAATTGCTGAGGTACTGGAGCAGAAAGACAGAGGACGGGGGCGACAGTTTCGAGTTCGATCCGACGCGTCGTCGGTTTGGGCCTTCTTCCGAGCGGGACGAGCCAGCGGTTCTACGAGAGCACGAAGGAATCTGGAAGCAGACCAGACGGTGCGGAAGCAGAAAAACAGTCAGTGTCCAGGTCGTGCTCGAGGCGTCAAGTCGAGCGGGAGGAAGAAGAGATTCAAAACGACTCACGCTTGTCGAATCAAACGCGAGGTCCCAGACCTCTCTCCCCTCGAACCGACAACAGGATCTTCCAACCAGGCATCCCCTCCACGAGCACCCTAACCCCAAACGTTCCTCTCCTTCGAAGTGCTACCAAACTCCGCCTCAGACAACGGAGCGCAGACGTCTCGCAAGAACGACGCTTTCGGGTTGGTCGAGAGGATCGTGTGGGCTCGAGCGAACTCGTCACGGATCCGTCGAGAGGTCTCCTGGGTGATCTGTTGGGTGCAGTTCTGGAGACGGAAGAGAAGAAAGAACGAAAGGAAGAACAGGTGGGTCGTCAGGTTGAGAAAAAGAAAACTCCAACGCGTCGCGTCGTTTCACCTTCCCCTCTTCTTGCTCTCCTCAAGGGAGGAAGGAAACGAATAAATTCAAAACACTCACCTTATGCCACTCAAACGGATCCCTCACCACCAAATCCGCGTGCACCCACTTCGCCAACTGCTGCGACTCCTGCCCTCCCTCCCTCCCCTTCCCTTCCTCCGCCAAACACCAATCCAACCCACCCTTCTCCACCTCACTCCCAATCTTCCTAATCCAAACTCCTCCGAACCCGCTCCCCTGAACCTTCTCGACCCCCTCCATTCCCTCCTCTAGCCTCCTCGCAAACCCACCCTCCAACGGACTAACCGCTCCCTCCTTCCAACTGAACCTGTTCCCTCTCCATTCCTCCCCCGTCTCTCCAGCGTAGAACTTGAAGAACCCTTTCACAAGCTCTCCGACGTCGACGTTTTGGTTCCGGTCCGTCCAGAGGTCGATTTCGGAGGGAGGAAGGGAGGAAAGAGGAGCGTAGGTGGTGTTGATTTTGATGATTCGGGGAGGTTTGTCTCGAAGGTGGAGGTGGGTTGTTGGGGTTTTAAGACGCGTTAGGAGGGATGGCGATTGGAGGTTTGGGAGGAGTGAGTGGAGGTTGGTTGAGGGAGTCGAGGAGGGAAGTTGGTGGATGGGAGCTTGCAGGTAGGCGAGGCAGAGGAGTTGGATGGTGTAGGAAGAGAAGGAAGTGCCTCCCTGTTGTCCAGAGCTGAAGATAGGAGAAAAAGAGGGCGTTAGGTTCGGATTTGGGTTGCGGAGGAAAGACAAAGACGGAGGAGGGACGAACGGATCGTTGATGTTTCTCGTCGACGCCCACTTCTTGACGGCGTGAATGAGAGGTCGAAGAGTATGAGGAGAGATTTGGAAGTAGGAGAGAAGCCAGGTACTGTTGTTGACTCCTCCAAGGTTGTTGCAGCTGGGGAAGGAGGAGAGGAGAGGGCGACGAGTCAGGAACCACGCGTCGCAACGAACGCGTCGACGAACTTTCGACCGCTCGTCAATCGAGCTCAACAGCTCAACAGCTGAGCAAGAATAAGAAAAATCTCTGCTCACTTGATGTCCACGTCAATCCCCGATATGGGATCCACAAACTTGACTGCAAAGCAAAACGAGTGAAGGTCAGCGTTCGTTCGTTTCCCTTTCCTCTCCTCCCGATCTTCCACACAAGCGAGCACTTACCAACCGGCACCTTAGCCCACGGAATAGCTTGCACCTCCTTCATACTCCTCGCCAGCTTCACCGCCAGCTTATGCATGTCGTACGGCGCCTGCCTCTGCACGAACAACTTCGGATCATCAAACCCTGCAGGATGATCCCCATCTCGAATCGCGAGGTCCAGATCGGACGTTTCCCCGTCGGCTCCGACTGCTACGGATCCGAAGGGAACGACGGTGTACTGAGGACCGAGGCCGGAGACGAGGTGGGAGAGCTCGGCGAGGAGATTGTTTCGTTTGGCGATTCGGAGAGGGGAGGGTTGGCTTGCCTGGAGGGAAGAAAGAGAAAGAGAGGTTTAGGAACCGAAACGCGACTCGGCATGTAGAAGAAGAAAAGAGGGTACGAACGATCCACGATTTGAGGATCTCCTTGTGAAGCTCGTTCCCTGCTTCGAGGACGGAGGGAGGAACGGTTCCTCTCGGGTCGAGAGGGACGTCGCTGGGTTTGGACCTCTTGGGCGGAGGAGATGGTGTAAATGTCGACTTAGGTACCGATAAGGGCTGGGCTTCAGCGACGGGGGTGGTGACGACGGGTGGGTTTGATGGTTTGGAGGAAGAGGGGAAAAAGGAAGCTGCCGGCGAGGACGTCGACGTCGACGATGTCGATGTCGAGGGAGAGGGAGTAGGTTTGGATATCGATGCAGATGGAGGAAGGGGAAGGGACTGGGAAGTTGATGGCATCGCTTTCTTCTTGGCAGCGTAGAGTTCCAACCAGTTGAGTGCTGGTGCTTTGGCAGGAGGAGGAGGGAGCGAACTCGAGGTGACTTTGGATACGGGACGTTGAGGGAGAGAGGAGGAGCTGTCGAGGTTTATTTTTGCAAGTTTGGCGACCTTCTTGAGTTTACTTGGAGTTGGTTTCACAGATCCTGCGAGATCAGCGAGGACGGGCGACGAGTCAAGAAAGGAAACGGAAGGAAGGGAGGAAGGAGGAGGTCAGCTCGACTTCATCTTTTCCCCCCTTCCTCCAAAGCTCACCATCTCACTCCTCCTCCCAAAGATTCGAAAGAAAGAAGAAAAAAAACTCACCCTGAGCCTGCTTCGTCGCAACCACCGTCTTCTTCGATCCCTTCGTACGGCTCAAGAACGAAAGCGGCGCCTTCGATGGCTTCGACGAGCTTTTCGACATCGACTTGACGCTCGAAGCCTTCTTGATCATGGCCGAGGCACCAGAAGCAGCATGTTGGGACGGCGAAGAGCTGAACGCCCGAACGAGCAGGATCGAGGAAGGGGACGACAGCGTGGGAGAAAGAGAACCCCGAGGAAGAGAAGGAAGGAAGGAGTTGGGAGGGGAAGTCGATGCGAGCTCGAAAAAGGAAGCCCTTCCCCCGATCCGAGCTCACCGTCCTTGCCGACCGTTTCTGTCTCGATTTCTACGAGAGGTGGTCCCCGTTGGAAGGGAGAGACCTCAGCTTCCGACAGCTCAGAAAAAGAAACGTTTCCGAGAGCGTGAGGTTACGAGAGAGAGAGAGCCGGACGAGTCGAGCGACGACGACGAAAGGACGAGAAGGACGATCAAATACAGACCCAGTTTCCAAGAAGAGAGCGAGTAGTAACATAAGACGTAAAGGGAGAGTGGAAATGCCATGGTAGGTAGGTGGTGCTGGTGATGGTTGGTGGATCGCGTCGTAAAGTCCGACGACGCGCTACGAGTTGGTTGTGAGAGAGAGAGAGAAGCGACAACGTGCGAGGAAGAGAAGGAATAAAGAAAGAGGGAGCGACCTAGACTAGACTAGAAAGTGGGAAACCTTGGCGAATATATAGTGAACAGCAAAAGCGAGAGAGGAGAGAGCAGCGACGTCAAAATGAAGTGAAACAGGAAAGGGACTGAAACGCGAAATCTAAGGGAGACCGTATCGCTCTCCAGCCTTCCTAGCCATGATGGCTGAGGTGGGACCGAGGAGTCGAGTGAAAGCCTTCTCCGAGAGAGTAGCGACTCTGAGCTTGCCTCCGATCGCTCGGACGGTGGCGGCTCGAGGAGCTCGATTGATGAGGGCGAGTTCTGGAGAATCCAACGAAAACGAAGGTCAGCTTCAGTGTCTTCTTCCTTCTCGTACCTCTCAAGATAGTCGACTGACCTCCAAAGTAATCTCCCTTGGAGAACTCCGCAACGACCATCTCCTGGAAACTTCCGTCCAACTGCCTGGCCTTCTTGGTGAACTCTGCTCGTCCGCTCTCGATGAGGAAGAAATCCTCTCCAATTTCTCCCTCCACGATGACGGTCTGTCCAGCCTCGTAGGTCCTCGTCTCCAGAGCGTCGGCGATCTTGGCTCGCTCGTAGGGCTCGAGTCCTTCGAGGATCTTGATGGAGGAGAGGAACGACTCGTACATCTTTCTCTTGGTCGAGGTGTGGTCGAGGAGGATGGTTCGGAAAGTGATTCGGTCGAGAGCCCAGAGGATGGAAGGGGTGGTGGCGACGATGGAGGCGGATCGAGGAGCGCTGGAGAAGGAAAGGACGAGGAGGGAGACGAGACGACGTGAGGTCAGCGAACGAGCTTCTTCCAAGACCGATCCCTTCTGCAGTCAAACATCGAAGAAACTGAGCTACTCACTTGTACATCAAAGCGAGATCTCCGAACGACATTCCCTTGGTGTTGGTGAATACCTTGGTTCCCAGCTCTGTCGTCGCGGCGTCGTCCTTTCGAACGTACACGTCCAAGCTTCCCTCCTCGACGATGTAGAAGTAATCTCCGACGGCTCCCTGCTCGATAACCAACTCCCCAGGGTTGACCTTCTTCTCCTTCATAGCACTCAAAACATCCTTCTTCTGCTCGTCGTCGAGGTTCCTGAAGAGGAAGTTGGAGGCGATGGAGAGCTCGATTCGTTGAAGCTGTTGAGCTGTCTTTGGGTAGACGGGGAGCTTGGGTCGCTCGCTGTCTCCCGCTCCGTTTCCGTTGGCGGTAGGGATGAGGGATTCGGCTGAGACGGAGGTTCGTCGACCGGCTGAGAAGCCTGGAGGGAAGGAGGGAGTGTTGAGGTGGTTGGACGAGGACAGGTTGGAAGTTGGAGGGAAGGTGGACTGAGAAGGGGAAGAAGCCGTTGAGGAGTTGTTCTCGTCTTCGGAGACCGAGGTGAGAGGAGTGGAGTCTACTCCGAAGGGTCCAGAGGTGAAGAGCGAGTTTGCAGCTGCCGTGTTGAGGGCTGAACCTCGTCGAGGTTGGTTGGGAGGAGGAGCGCCGTTGGAGGAGGAGGAAGCGGCGCCGTTGGGGGAGGAACCGTTGGCAGGTCGAGAGGTAGGAGAGGAGGGGACGTGGCTGTTGTTGCTTGGAGATCTGAAGGAGGAGGAGGAAGGTCGAGAGGCGAGTCGCTGGTGAAGGTAAAGAAGCGTGGAGAGAAGGAAGTGAGACACGAGGAAGAACGATTAGCTTCAACTGGACAAAAACGGATAGAAGGAAGCGAAGATGGTTGTAGAAGCAGAGGGACGGTGTGGGGTTCTCCTGGGAGAGTCCAATGACAAAAGCTCTGCAAGCTGTGGGTGTAGATGCGAGCTCGTTCCAGGGAGGGAAGGAAGGCGACTCGAGCTAGAACCCAGCCATCTCGATCTCGTTCGACGACGTCTTCCTTCCCTTCCCTTCTTTTCAAACTTCCTACAGCAAGCTCGCACCGATAACCTGCACCGCCTACGCAACTCTCCGTGCTACTCTCCTACCCAGATCGAGGGCAGAAAGGGCGAGAGAAGGAGAAGGGACAGAGGACGAAGGGAAGGGAAACGTTGTGCTGACCTCTTCCTTGAGCTTTGACGCTGCCCAGTCGAAGATGACCTGATACGTGTCCTGACTTGAAGAACTCTCGACGTGGTGTATGAGCTGCTGAATGACGGATTGATGAGACGACATCCTGAGAAGGAAGGGAAAGGGAGGAAGGGAAGTGATGGAGGATGGCAAGGAAACGAGTGTTTCGAAACGAGAGAGGGCTGGATCCGGAATCGATCATCACGTCGTCGAGCCCATACGAGCCTCTCGTCTCCAAAAAAGATTTGGAACCCATCTGAGATCGATGAAAGGAGATCGAGGAACGACGGTGACACGAAAAAGGCTCAAAAAAGGCGAGGCATCACGACTGAAACCGACGCGGGCAAGGAGACGACCGTCTCCCTCCCCCTTAATTCTGATCTTCTTCAACTTCCTCTTACAAGACTTGTAAAGAATTGACCCTATTTTGTCAAAAGGTTTTGATTGTGAGCCTCTGAGGAAGGTAGGAAGGCGTGAGGGAGTCCGAAGGACGCGCACGAGACGCGCGTCGAGATCTCGACTTTCTGCGAGTCTCGCTCGATTTTTGAGGATCATTTCACTTCCGTGAGTTAAAATGACTGAAAAAAAAAATAAGTTGGGGAAAGCTTTGCCAGAGGGCTATGCAATGAAGACGAGCTGAGAAGCTGAAGTGAGGTGAGGAGAAGGGGGGACCAGAGCCAACCGCCAGCGAGAAAGCGAAAAAAATAAGGCTGGAAGTCAGATTCAGAAAGAGAACACTATGATTAATACACCATCGAAGGTTTAGAACCGAGAATCAGCGTCACAGCCGAGACGAGAAGAGAGACGAGAGGAGGAGGGCCAGCTCTCGGCTTTCGAGCTGACCTTCACTCCCATCTCCCTCCTTCCCTTCTTTTCCCTTCTTTCCTCTCGGACTTCAGCTAAACATGTGGGAACGGACTCTTCAAGATCTCATCCGAGTGAGTACAGCTTCTCTGAATACATACGATAGAAGCACGAGCGAGCTGGCCGAAACTGACGATGAGCTCCCTCCTTCCTTCCCCCCTCCCTCCCTTCTCTTCTTTCTCTCTCCTCCAGGGTCTGCGAGCCAACACTTCCAAACCTCAAGCTCAGCTCGATAAGTTTCTTCAAGAGGCCATCGAGGAGATCAGGAAGGAGCTTCGAGGAGGAGATATGGATCTCAAGGCAGGAGCCGTCCTTAAGATGGTCTACGTCAGTTGAACCGTCCCTCCGTCTTCCCTTCCTTCCTTCCTCTTTCTCGAGCTCATTCTCTCCGTACCCTCACTTTCTTCCTACAGCTCATGATGCTCTACCCTGTCACACCTCCTCCCTCGTTCTCTTTCCACGTCGTAGAGGTCATGTCGTCGCCAAAGTATCATCTCAAGGAGGTCGGATATCTCGCTGCAGAGGGAGCCTTCCCTGAAGGAACAGAGGAGGTCGTTCTGACTGTCAACGGTATCAAGAAGGTGAGTAACAGCGTCTTCTATCGTCTGAGCAGGTTATCTCGAGCTTGCACTGCTGCCCGCTCTGTCGCTGGAGCCTTCTCGCTGACCTGAGCTCCCTCCCTCCCTCGGCCTAGGACCTGCTCTCCCCTTCGCATTTCCTTCCTCAACTCGCTTTGACTGGTCTCTCCTCCATTGTCAACGGTCCTCTCGCCAGAGATCTCTCCCATGATATTTCGTCGCTGCTCACTCACTCGAGACCTCAGGTGTGTTTCGTCCCTCTCTCCCTTCCTCCGAGCTCAACTCCTCACCTCCGCCCTCTTTCTCTCGCCTCGCCTTCACAGGTTCGAAAACGAGCCGTTCTTTGCATGTACAGAGTTTTCGAGAAGTATCCCGACGCTCTCAAGGACAACTTCTCTCGTCTCAGTGATCGTCTCGAGGACGAAGACCAAGGTCTGTCTGGTCGTCTGCTCTCCTTCCCTCCCTCCTTTGAGCTCACCCTTCTCCCTGTTCCTCGACCCCCCAGGCGTCGTCTCTGCTACCATTAACGTCCTCACTGAACTCGCTCGCAAGAACGCCAAGAACTATCTCCCTCTTGCTCCTCAGCTCTTCGACATTCTCTCGAAATCGCAGAACAACTGGATGCTGATCAAGGTCGTCAAGCTGGTTCGTCTCTCTCTCTCTCTGCCGTCCTCGTTCGACCCCGCTCATCTTCTTCTTTTACTCCTTCGTCTGCAGTTCTCCCTTCTTACTCCTCACGAGCCACGTCTCATTCGGAAGCTACTCCCTCCCATCACGAACCTCATCACCACGACACCTGCGATCTCCCTCCTCTACGAGTGCGTTCGGACCTGCATCACCGGAGGCATGCTCGACGACAGTGAAGCTGGAGAGGCTTTGGCTCGGGTATGCGTAGGAAAGCTGAGTGGGTTCTTGGAGGATGATGATCAGAACTGTGAGTCGGTGTCGTTTGGTTCAAGATCGAGAAGGGAGGGTTCGAGCTGAGTGCTGACCGACGCGACTTTCGTCCGTCCTTCGATCTTCAGTGAAGTACATCGCTCTCCTGGCTCTCGTCAAGATCATTCCAACTCATGCTCATCTTCTCGAGGACTACCAGGAGGTCGTACTGAAGAGCGTCGACGATGCGGATCTGAGTATTCGGTTGCGAGCTCTCGATCTCGTTCAAGCCATGGTGCGTTGCGGCCACCTCCTCCCGTCTCTCAGAGCCGCCTGGTCTGACTGATATCCGACATTCTTATCTCTCAGGCAAATCGACGAAACATCCAACCCATCGTCGATCAACTCGTTTCAGCTCTCCTCCCTCCCTCTGCCGCTCCCACAACCTCAGCCGTCAACTCCCTGCTTTCCACCCTCTCCTCCTCCCAAAATATCGCTCCTCTCGCCGCTTCCCCTTCTCCGACCCTCCTCACTCCCTCCTACCGTCTCGAACTCACCAACCGGGTCCTCGCCATCGGATCAGCAGATACGTTCTCGTCCATTCCTTCGTTCGAGTGGTACCTCGCCGTTCTGATCGATCTCGCCTACATCTCGAGAGTCAACGTCGGAAAGGAGATCGGGAGGCAGATCAGGGAGGTTGTCGGACGGGTGAAGAGTGTGAGGGAGAAAGCTGTGGAGCTGTTGGGTGGGTTGATCAGGGATCAGGCTTTCTTGGAGGGTGCAGGGAAGGACGCTGGTTTGGGATGGGACCAGGTGTTGGAAAGTGCTGTTTGGGTGTGTGGGGAGTTCTGCGAGTGAGTAGCCGGGGTTTCAATAGTGTGCTGGAGATTGGGAGTAGACGAAACTTATATCGAACCCGAAACTGACGCGTCGCCTTTCTCTCGTTTCTCAGATTCCTTCCCTCGCCGCCCCAGATGGTTCTCCTGCTGCTCACTCCCCCGATCTCGAAACTTCCTCCCTCCACAATCGCCATATGTCTTCACGCTTCGGCCAAGATTTTCGGACATTGGGCAGCTCAGAAAGCTGAGCGATGGGACGGAGACGATTCGAGCGGTGATCTTCTCGAGGTCCGAAGAGTCGTCGACAAGGTCGTCGAAGGATTGGAGATCTTCAAGACTTCGCCAGACTCGGAGGTTCAAGAACGAGTGAGTTCCTTCACTCTACTTCGATGTCTTTCACCTGAAAGTACGAGACTTACCTTCTCTCGTTGTTTTTCTTCGAAGGCTCTCAACATCCTGCATCTCTTTTCCTTCATCCTCGCCGACCTCTCCTCCTACGTCGCTCCTCCTCCATCCATACCACCACCTCCGGAAGATCCCGACGCTTTCCCATCCTCTCGACCCTCCTCTCCCGTCAACTCAACTCCAACCCATCCCAAATCCCTCCTTCTCCTCTCTCCGCTCTTCACCGCCGCCTACGCTCTCCCTCCCGTCTCTTCTCGAGCTCAAAGCTCTATCGCACCTCCCGAAGGTCTGGATCTCGATACTCCGATGTACGACTGGTCGACGGAACTCGCCGAGGAGGAGCGGGAAGGAGGGGATAGCGGGAGCGAGAGCGATCTCGAGGGAGCTGGGAGGGGAATTATGCGAGAGGGTGCTGCGAGCGGGAGCGGTGGTAGGAAGAGGACCGAGGAAGAGGAGGAATTGAGGCGGGTCGTGGCTGCTGGTGCGAAGGGGAAGGGCAAAGGGAAGAAGGGGAAGAAAACGGCGGAGGAGGAAGAGGAGAAGAGGAAGGTTCGTCGTCGCGTCTTCGATCTCTCTGTTCAACGTCTCGCAGAAGCTGATTGTCCGCTTCTTCTTCTTTTTCTCTCTTGCAGAGGAAGGCTGCGAGATTGGCGAGACAACGAGCCGACCCTTACTACATCAACGACGCAGATGAGCTCGATTTAATTCCCGTCGTCAAGCTGGATCTCGGAAACATCATGAACGGAGGTTCGTAGCTCTTCCCTTTACTCCTCTCGCTGTCCTCGAACTGACTTTTTTTTCTCTTTGCTCTTCTCTTCAGGTGCCTCCTCTTCGACACCCAAACTCAAATCTCCTCGTCCGCCTACTCCTCCTCCACCTCAAATCGACCGAGATGGCGAGATGCCTGAAGGCGCATCCGCTTCCTCCTCCTCCCCTCCTCCTCCAAAACCATCGAATCGAAAGAGCTCCGACGAGCCTCGTTTAGCCGATATTCAACTCGATCTCGGTCGTCGTGGTGGAGATCTCGCTCCAAGCGGAAGCAGCTCGAATGCTGGTCGGTCCCGTTCTTCAGGAGGAGGAGGGTTCGAGGAGTATCAGGACGGAGACGTCGAGCAGGAGCAGGAGTCTTCTTCTTCGAGGGTTCAGGAACCTGTGATAGCTGCTCCTGCGACTGGGGATGATGTCGAGGTGGTGAAGGTAGTCAAGAAGAAGAAGAAGAAGGTGAAGGTCGAGGAGGGAGCTGGGAAGGTGAGTTTAATCCGTTCGTTCGTCCTCGCGTCGTTTTCGTCTTCTGATCGCTGACTCTCTCTCGTTCTCTTGATTCTTTCAGGGTGATGAGGAGAACGGAGTTGAGACGAAGGTGGTGAAAAAGAAGAAGAAGACTCCGAAGTGAGAGTTCGGAGAGAGTTGATTGATGACTTTGACGATCTCACAGCGTTCACGTCGCGTCGAGAGATCTAAAGTCCGGAAAGCTCTCTACCTATGTGCTCGCTGTCGAATGATCTTATCTTAACCTCTGACAGGAGGCGGACACGAGCTCCTGAAGAGTCAGCCCCCGTCAGAAGGAGCTGACATTTCGACCTTCCTTCCTCCCCTCAAACCATCACCATCGCCAGCGACCAAGATTCATGTCCAATCTCGTATTAGCTTCCTCTTCATCTACTTCCTCCTCCGATCTCACTCGACCTTCTCGCCCTACTGAGCTAGACGACGGAACAGCTCAACTCATCGCTCAGCTTCTGGCGGAGGATCTCAAAGACCTCGAGTCTTCAGTCGACTCGAAGAGGAAGAACGAGAAGGGATTCGACGACCAGGACACCAAAGGAAGTCATCAAGCTCAAGAAGACTACCTTCTCGCTTTGCAGTTCGTTGCGAAGGATGCTCAGGTTGCTGCTGATAGTAAGGATTCGTCTTCGGTGCAGCTCGTTTTGGAGCTGAGCTCGAGCTCCTTCTGCTCGCTGACTCTCCTCGGCTTCTATACAGGTATCACTGCTGCGAAGATGACTCTGTCCTCGGCTGCCGCTACTCGTCGAGATGCAACGGCTGCTAGGAAAGATGCTGCTGTGGGACGTGAGTGAACCCTCTCCCTTCAACCTGCGACGGCGGCGTTGATTCGATCTTCCCGAACGCTTTTGACCCTACATTCAAGCTCAACATCGACCATCAGTACGCTCTTAAACTCCAATCTGCTCTCCAGGAAGGAAACCAAGACGAGGAGACGCTTCGAGATGCAGATTCGCTCCTCGGAGGAGACGCCGTCAAGAGACTCACGGTGAGCTCTATTCAAGAACAATCTCACGAGGAGCTTCGCTAATTCTTTGACGTATCTTTTCTGACTGCTGCAGCTTCAAGACCCCAACGTTCGAGGAGTCTCAGTCTCAGGTTTAGGCATCGACGCGTCAAAGCCCGATGCGAAGGGAAAGGCTCGTCTTTTTTCCTTCTTCTCCAGTCGCATCCCGAGCTGAGCTCAAGCTCGTTTTTTCCTTCTTCCACAGGGAAAGCAAGTCGACTCCGGTGGTATCAAGACTCCCGAGGTCGAATCGGACGCGTCGGAAGAAGACGTTGAGGATTTCGGTTCGTCTTCTCCCCCTTCATGCCCGTTCATCTCTCAGCTCTGACTCTAGTTTGATGTTTTAGCCTCTGGAGACCCTGAATCCTTCAGATCTCACGACCTCTGTGGAATCTGCTTGGAGCCTTTCCGACCCTCTTCAGACCCATTCGCTCTTTCTCTCTCCGCTTCCTCCTCCTCCTCGATTCCCTTCGGACTCAAACTCCAGGACTGTGGTCATGGATACTGCCTCGAGGATTTGGCGATCTATCTCACTTCGAAGCTTGGAGGAGAAGGAGAAGGTCTTACCGTCGTTTTCCCAATCGAGTGTCCTTCGGTGAGTCTTTCCGGTTTGGGGGTTTCTCTCGACGGCGACGCTGATTTAGGTTTGTTTTCGACAGTGCAACGACGGAAGAGATGCTTTCGACGACAATGCAGCTCTCAAGATTCTCGGACCTGACAAGATGGAACCCTGGGTGAGCATGCGTTGCTTCCTCGTCACGTCCTTCACACCTCCGACTGACGACCGCGTCCTCAACGCGCTTTCAGGCTCACGCACGGGAGATCGAAGCTCGAGCCAAGGTACGTCCTTCGAACTAATTTTAGTTCACCTACATCTCACATTATCTTTTTTTTTCGCTTTCGACAGTTCTACTGCCCGAGACCATCTGGCACCCAGGTACGCTCAAAAACCACACATATCGACAGTCAAAGTCTGGCTGAAACCCTTTTCGGTTTGGGAGCAGAACTGAGCTGCGAGGAGTATCAGGCAAGTCAACGCGGCGAGACGCGTCGAGCGCCTTCGAACCTCGAGGAGGCTGATCATGTCTTGTCTTTCTTCTCTCATCAGCTCATCCCCGACCAAGATCGAACGGAGGAGGACGGACTTCTCTTCGCTTTGGTCAAGACTGAGAAATGGAGGAGGTGCTCAAAGTGCAAGATGAGTTTTGCTTCTCGAGCCTTCTCCTTTGGCGTTTGAAACTGACCTCTTTTAACCCTCTTTCTCTGACCAGGTCTTCGTCGAGCATAATACTGGCTGCTATCATATCACGTTCGCCTATTTCTCGCTGATTTCCCTTCAACGAATCGGAGGGACCTCTTCGACGCTGCTGATCGACCGAACGCCCTTCTCTTCCTTCCCTTCTTCAGCTGCAAGTGCCGACATCAGTTCTGTTACCTATGCGGAGAAGACTGGGACACTGCTTCCGGAAGATGCAGTAAAGGTTGTGAACTCTTGTAGGTCCTCTCTTCTTCTTTCTTCTCTCGTCGAAAGCATCTTTGACTTTTTCTTACTCGATGCCCGTTCAGCGACGTCCCTCCCGAGAACCCTCAGCCTATCGCTCCGCCTCCTTCTCCTCCAGTCGTAGTCGCTCCTCCGGTTCTTCAGCAGATCGACTTGAACGGACGAGAATTCTTCGTTCCCGATCCAAAGTTCCTTCAACCTCACAATATTCCCTGCCTGCCTGGTTCGTCTCTTTTTCTTCCTTTCTTCCCTCGTCGCTTGCAGAAATTGGACCTGACAAAGTTTATGTATCCTCTCGTCATCAGGTACGGGAACAAAGTGTCAAGACTGGCTTCGTCGAAACGGAGCTCTCTGTGAGCTCGATCGACGCGTCTCGTCTTTTTCTTTCTCTCCCGCTTCTCTAACCTCTTCCCCTCTCTTCTTCGTTTCATTAGCTACAATCCACCCTCCAACATCCCAGGCCGTCTCGAGAAGGCTTTGCCCTTACTGCCTTCACCCCTGCGAGACCGAGCAAAGCCTCTGCCAGCACCTCGACGAGGCCTCTCATCGCGTCTACTTCTGCTGTGGGAGGATCTTCAAGTACGATAAGAACATGGATCAGCATCGAGTTCAGAGTAGGGTGTGTGTTGGAGCTTGAAGGAGGAGAAGGATAGGTAGTTGCGAGTTGTCGTCGTCGTGTGAGTTTCTCTTCGTCGCGTTTTTTTCCGAATCGCCTCGTTCGCCGACTGACCTCTCCTCTTCTTTCCCTTTCCTCCCACCCCTCTTCTCGCGATCCCTTTCTCCGTAGCCTCCTTTGTTTCTTTTCATTCCAAACTTCTTCTCTCTCGATCCATGCGACGCTTCTCTCTGCCTCGTCTCTTTCGCAAGAAACGCAACACCTTCCTCCTCGTCCCTCCCTCTTCCTCCCTCTCCTCTTTCCAACCCCAGCAAGCAAGCAAAACCGAGAGTGAAAATCCAATCTTTGAGAAACCACAAACTATATTAACAAATGCTCCCGCTCCGCCCTTCTCCTTCCCCAAACCCAAGTTCGAAACGCGCTTCGAATGTGAGCGTTTAGAGGATGGACATGGTTCCGAACTGCAGCAAGCAATGCATGGCGAACGAGGACGGAGGAGTCAGTGAGGGTGTCGAATGGTAGGTGAGAGAGGGAAAGGGAAGAGGAAGGGAGGGACGGTTTAGGGGAGGGAGAGGGAGAGGGAAGACGTACCTTCTCCTTGTGACCAGGCCAGTCCCACCTCGTGTTGTAAGCCATGATCTCAAGGGTGTCCCGCAACTCGGGAATGGCCTCGATAACCTCGTTGACCTGTGAAAGGAAGGAACGAGACGCAAAAAGGGGAGGGAGGAAGAAGGAAAGGTCAGCTTTCGAGTTCGCGTTTCGATCGGCCCGAAGGATTGGCTGTGGGTGGGTTGAGGTGCTCGATGTGGGTGTGGGTGGGAGAGACGTCGGGGTGATACGATATGGGAAGAGCAAGAAAGGAAGAGGAGTGGCAAGAAAGGAAGAGGAGGAAGAGAACGAACGGTGAGGTCCTCGATAGGTCGGCATTCCACGATGTTTTGGAGATCCTGCTTGAGGTCGACGACGGACTCCTCGATCTTGACGCAGGTAGCCTCGGAAAGAACGACCTGAACAACAGCGTGCAACAGAGCAAGCAGTCAGTGTTGGTTTCGAAGGACGACAAGAAGAGGAAGGAGTGATTGAGAGGAAGGGAGATGGGTTCGGCTTGGTTCGGTTTCGGGGAGGGTCCGTTTCCTCTCCTTCCCTCCTTCTTCCCTAAGAAAGATGGTGGGTCGTCTCCATCTCCTTCTCGACAGGGTTTCCGTTCCGAGCCACCCTCTATCCACTCTCATCTCAGTACACTTCCAACCCAACCAACCAACAGCTCCTTCGCCTCTTCGCTCCGTTCCTTCCCTTCCTCCTCCCTTCAGCTTCGTCTACGACTTGAACTCACCGCCTTCGCCTCGAAAGCAGCCAAAGCCTTCAAATCGGCTGTAATATCCTGAGCGACGGGCTTGAAGGTTGAGATGGACTTCTCGATCTCATCGATGACGGCCTGGTTCTTGAGGATGGACCTGTAGTGGGCGAAGTCGACCTTTCCCTGGCTGTTGGCCTCCGAGAGGAGAGAGTTCTGGACGGCAGCGTCCGTGGCTCGCTTTCGGAAGGTGGCGAGAGCGGAGAGGGATTCTGGAGGAGTACAAGAAGGTGGTGCGAAGGAAGATGAGAGGGTAGAGGGAGAAGGGAGGGAGGTGGGAGAGGAGGAAGGGGAAGGGAAGGAGGAGAGGAAGGGATTGAAGGTCGTCAGCTCTCTCTCTCCATCTACCATCTCCCTTTCGAGCTTCCGGATGCATGGAGAGGTGCTCACCCTTTCCGAGACCGTAGGTGGCCTGAATTCGGGCGAAGTCCTATAGAAAGAGAACAAGCGAGGGATCGGTTCAGTTTCGACGTCGTCCTCCTTTCAGCTCTCTCCTCCTCTCTCACTCCTCTTCGCTTGTACTCACAACGACGACGGCGGCCTTTGTAACTTTGGAGGCCATGATGAAGAGCTGTAGAACAAGACCAGCAACGAGGTCAGCTTGAGGTCGAAGAAGAGCTGGGAGAAAGGGGGGACGAACAGAGGAAGGTGGTGGTTTGACGCTTTGGAGGAGAGATGAACGATTCGAGAAAAGGCAAAGCGAAATAGAGGTCGAGTCCAACCCAACTACAACTCCACCCTCTCAACCCAGACCCTCAATTTCAAGCATGGCCGACGCATCAGTAGTGGATCCCGTAGAGGAGAACATCGACGAGAACGACGACGGAGCGGATGCCGTGAGTCTACGAGCAGAAGGAGGAGGGCAAGAGGAGAGAGCAAGAGCTGACCTTCGTTGCCGTCCCTCTCGTTCGCCGTCTACTAGGAGCTGGAAGCTATGAAGCAGAGAGTCAAGGAGATGGAGGCTGAAGCTGCTAAGGTACGTCAAATCTTCGGCTGCCCACTTGGGATTCTAGGACTGAGATGGAAGTCAAACGAGCTTGCAAACAGAAACTCGAGCTGACCTCCTCCCTTCCTTCCCTCCCTTCGTTCCCTCTCCTCCCCTTCCAGCTTCGAGAGCTCCAGGCCGACGCCGACCGAGAGGACTCTACACCAGGATCTGGAGGACGGGCTGGCTCTTCCACGCCTGCTGGAGCTGCTGCTGAGGGAGTGGAGGGAGCTGAGGCCATGGACGAGGACAAGGAGGACGTTGATGGTCGAAGCGTTTACATCGGGAACGTACGTTGCTTTCCTCCTCTCTTCGACGCTCAATCTTTGTCGAAGGCCTGAAGGAACGTCTAGACAGTGCAGAGGAGGGAGCTGAGCTGACTTGGATGCCTCCGTTGTGCTTCAAAACAGGTCGACTATGCGTCAACACCGGAAGAGATTCAGAGCCACTTTGCTGCTTGTGGGCAGATCAACCGAGTGACCATCCTGTGCGACAAGTTCACTGGGCATCCTAAAGGGTTCGTACTCGGATTCTCTACTCGCAACTCGTCCTACTTCGTCCTCTCCGAGCACTGACGGTCGTTCTTTCGTTCCCGTCCATCCCTTCCCTTCACGCGTTCTGTTCCCTCCCTCTCCTCAACCTCTCTTCGTCACTTTGCCCCAACAGATACGCCTACGTCGAGTTCTCGGAAGCTGCTTTCGTTCAAAACGCCATGATCCTGGACGACTCTGTCTTCCGAGGGCGTCAGTTGAAGGTTCGTTTCTCCATCCTCGCGTCTCCCTCCCTTCCCTCCCTTTCTTTTTCCTTCCTACAAGACGCCCTAAACTGACCTCTCGACTCTTTATTTTTTTATTGTAGGTCACACCCAAACGGACCAACGTCCCAGGGTTCAACCGAGGTGGTCGAGGAGGACGAGGACGAGGTCGTGGAATCCCAAGGGGAGGGTACGGTTTCCAGCAGCCTCGAGGTCGTGGAGCTTACAGGTTCGTTTTCGTTTCTTCATCGCTATACAACCCCTTTGTGCCGTAGCTGACTCGTTCTCTGTTTCATTTCTTTCAGGGGTCGAGGACGAGGGTACTGAGCCTGAGCGCACGAGTGGAACGTGTTCTTGTCGTCGACGACGAGGAGGGCGGTCCTGTCTCCTTCCCTGTTTCTTTCTTTTTCTTTGCGTTAAGCCAACTCTATATCATTTTCGACAAATCATGTTGTTCTCCTAGTTCTCTCTCCTGCGAAAGATGTGGCGTGAAAGCCTTGAATATTCTAAAACTCGTGCCTTCCTTCTCCTCCCTCAGCTTGATTCGGTTGGCTGCCAACTCCAACCCCTTCTCCCTTTCTCCCTTCTTTCAACAATGGCCTCCAAGCTCCTCGCTACCTCGCTGCGTTCAGCAGGTGAGCGTCTACTCCCTCTCCCAGCACCCACATGATGCGATCTATAGCAGAAACGAGCAAAGGACTGACGTATGGCTCTCTTTTTGTCTCTCCTCCTTCTCCTTCCTTTCTTTCAGCTCGACCTTCGGTCGTCGCCCCTGCCATCAGGTTCGTTCTCTTTCTTCTTCTTCTCCTTCTTCCTATACTCGTCTTCATGCTCATCTTCTCCTTCTCTACAGGATGTCGTCCGTCGCCGCTGGAGTCAAGTTGGATCGTTCGTCCTCCTCTTCTCGCTCCCCTCCCTCCCTCCTTCCTCCTCCTCGCCCTTCGCATCTCCCTTCCGAACACCTCCGGATCCGCCTTCTTCTCCCTCCTCCCTCTTGTCTTCTTCCATCCTCCATACATTCCACTCACCTTGTTTCATCTCTCCTTGTGCTCTTTTCTTGTCAGACCCTGCGACTCCGACGTTCCACACCCAGACTCCCGAAGAGAAGGCCTCTGCTCTCCTCGAGGCCGTTCCCGAGGTCTCCTGGGCCACAAAGACGGGAACCGTCCTCGGTGGAGTCGCTCTCGCCGCCATCGCAGTTTCTCAGGAGTTCTACGTGAGTTGCTAAACGATATTCCGGTCTTCGAGAGACAAGAGCTGATTTCCCTTCCGGTTGGACTCGTTTGTTCGCTCGCTCCAGGTCGTCAACTCGGAGACCATCATCTTCGTCGCTACCATGGCCACCGGAACTCTGTTGATCAAGGGAATCTCTGGGCCTTTCGACAAGTGGTGCGAGTTCCACAACAACGTTCGTCCCCTTTCCATCTTTCCACCTTACCTCTCTCGTCCTCGGCTCGAAACGGGAGATGGGGAGGAGTCCTCCCCTTCTCCTCCTTCCCTCTCGCCTTTCCCTCCCCCCTTTTCGCTCTCTCTCTCGCTGACTTCAGGATGATTGCTTGGTTTGTTCAAACGAATTACAGAAAAAGTTGAAGATCTTGACCGAGGCTCGACAGGGACACTACGACGCCGTTGCCAACAAGATCGACCAGATCTCGCTCCTTTCGGATTCGGTTCAGACCACCAAGGATCTTTACGCTCTTTCCAAGGTGTGTCTTCTGTTGCTGTTGATGGATAGCTGTCGGGTGGGATGAGGTTGGAGGAATGGGAGGGAAGAGAGAGAGAGAGAGGGAGGGAAGGGACGAACGAGCGAGCGAGCGAGCTGACCTCTTCTCCTTCCCTTCCTTCCTTCCTTGCCCCTCCACCCACCATCCTCCCGTCTCCCTCGCTCCTTCTCTCAACTCAACTCAACTCAACTCACTCACCCTATCATCTCACTCCTCAACTCACCACCACCGATCCCTCCCTTTCCTCCTCAGCAAACCGCCGAGTACGAGGCCGCCAACTTTGTTCTCAAGCAAGAGAACGCTCTCAACACCGAGGCCAAGGCCGTTCTCGACTCGTGGGTTCGACACGAGCAGCAGGTTCGAGAGTCCGAGCAGGCTCAGCTCGTCAAGACCATCCAGGCCAACGTCCTCAAGTCCATCGCCGACCCCAAGTTCAAGAAGGAATTGATCGCGAGTGCTTTGGCGGATATTGAGAGTGAGTGGTTTGGAATCTGGCTGGCTCGGGCTTGGTTGGGAGAAGGAGACGGTGGGCGGGCGGGCAGGGAGGGTACGGCTGGGTTGGGTTGGCTGGGTGCGAAGAGGGAGGAGAGGGAAGGAGAGAGGCGACGGAGGGCTGAACGAAAACGAGACGCGTAGTAGAAAAGTAGAGCTGACCACCCCTTCTTCTCCTTCTCCGCTCCCTTTCGCACAGAGATGATCAACGCCAAGCAGGTCTAAACATCGTCGTTTCTCGTCTTCGTCTGTCGGTAGGAGGAGGATCTCGTGTTCTCCGTTTCGTTTCTTTTTTTTCTGAAGGGGAAGAAGCAGAGTCTTTCTCTTCGTTTCGCTCGAGTGTTTTCCTTTTGTCTTTTAACTTTACGAGAAGAGGGGTTTCGCTGGGGTTGTAGATATTTGGATTTGGTTTGGTTAACGAAGTGCGAGAGGGGGAGAGAGAGAAGAGAGGAGAGGACAGGACGCGTTTTCTTTTCGCTTTGCCCGAGTAAACGAGGCGTTTGAGTTCGAGAAAACGAGAAGCGCTGAGCAGGAGATGGGAGAGCATGGTGTCATAAGGGGCATATCTAGTTCGGAGTCAAAGCTTAGAGGTGGGGGTCGTTAAGGTGAAGAGAAGAGAGGGAGACCGCTGGACGTCGGTTCGAGCTGGGGAGAGCGAGTGACGGAGCTGGAAAGGGATCTATCGAGCGGTTCCGGTGAACTCTCGAACAAAGAAGGCGGATCGCTGTTTAGGTCGAAGTCGAAGTGAGGCGACGGGAAGGAAAGGTCGGACGAGGAGAGAGGGAGGGAGGGAGGGAGGGAGGAGGTCAGCTTGATCGCTTCCTTCCCGTGAGAGAAAGGGATTGAGTAGACGAAGAAACGTACCCCCAAGAAGACCTGAGCGAAGTCGAAGGAGTACTCTCCGATCTCGAGGTACCAGGTGAGAGCGACTGTTGAGACGAAGGAAGAGAGGGACATGGGGAGGGAAGACGGAAGTGAGCTTCAGAGACCGCTGCGATAAGCTCGTAGGCCGAGCAGGAGGCCTGAAGTTCGGAAGAAGGAAGCAAGAGAGCTACTGACCTCGGACGTCCTTGTTTCCAATCTTGGAGATAGCGGGACTGGAAGGAAGGCAGAGAGGAGGCGGAGGGAAGGGAGGGAAGGGAGGAGGGTCAGCTCTGGCCTCGACTTTAAAGACGCAAGAACGAAAGAAGAGGACACTCACGTCAATCCCGTTGACCTTTTAAGACCAGCGAGGAACGCGGAGACGAGCAGAGCATCGACTGCTAGACGGATGAGCTGTTGGGAGGAAAGGGCGAAAGAGAGAGAAGAAGAGAGGGAGGGAAGGGAGGGAGGGAAGGTGTGAGCTCGCTCCTTCGCCGGACGGTCAACGCTCCTGCTTCGTTGGAGAGACTCACTGTTGAGAACATTTCTGGAGAGGAGAGAGCAGGAGGTGGAGGTGATAGAGGGAAGACAAGTCGAGGTTTTCGTTGCTGATGGTTGAGAGCAACGCTGATGTAAGGAAGCTCATCCTCACTTCGAAGCTCTCGGCTCGTCCCCCTCGCCCTCCCTCCTCTTCTCTCCGACCGTCATCGTCTCCCCATCTCGATTTCGTCGTTTTTAAGGTGAACAGACAAACAGAGGATACAGGACTATCCGAGAGAGAGTAGATGAGCTGGCTTTTACTCTTTTCCTCGCTGTCTGGCCCTTCACTTCTTCTCGACGACGACGACCATCAACGACGCTCTCGCTCAACATCGCCCCTCGTCTTGCCCCAGGGCGGAAGTTTGGGTCCAGCAGCTTCCCAGGGTTGTAAACTTCCGTTTTTACCTCTTGCAGGTTTTCGTTTGTGGAGAGAGGGGTAAAACTTGCCTTCGAGGTGAGTTGGGAACCCCCGATTGGCCTGACACGAAGCCTTTCCCTGATATTCGAGATGAATCAATAGAGGTAGAACGTCGAGAAGTCAAGTCTCAAGGTCGTGTGGGTCGAGTGCTCTTCCTGACAAGAAGGAAAATCCGAGAAATTGAATTGATGGGGACGAGCATGCTGTTGAAGACTTAGCGACGCGCCTCGCTCGAGAAAGGTTGCCGAATCGCCCTCCTTCCTTCCTCAGTGGAATTTTTGATTGCGCTGAGAGTCTTCTCATGGTCCCAGCATCGTAGTATGGGTTCCGAGAAAAAGAAGAACGTCCTCTGATCTGTTGAAGGCGGAGGGAGTCGGCACGGGAGAGGCTTGGAGGGATCGAGAGACAGAAGCCCAAGCGAGGAAGGTTGAATGAGCGGAAGACGAGTGAAAACTTGACTCCTAGAGGTTTCGGGTAGGGATCTACAAATCCGAGGAAGAAATGCTGTGAGAAGGAAAAAGAGGCAACTCGTCGTCGAGCTCATTTCGCGCTCCTCCTCCTCCTCCCTCCCCCCCTTTCGTTCGTTTGCTCCTCCAACCCTCATCACCTTTAGAAACGACTTCTCCTCCCTCCCTTCTTCTTCCTTTCGAACCAACTCGTCCCACCACAAAGAGGAGCAAATCTTCACTTTTGCTTGCTCAACTTCTCTTCTCCACCCCTCCTTCTCGCTTGAGGTCCACCTCTTCCCCAACCAACTCCGCCCTCCCTCCTTTTTCTCTCTCTGCTTCCATCCTTCCCACCATGTCTTCTCCCGCTCCTGCATCTCCCAATGAGTGAGTTCAGCTTCTCTTTCTCTCACGCTTGAACGAACGAGAATCGAGCTCACTCGTTTCCTCCTCCATCACCTCGCCACGTCTCCTCCCGTATCCAGTCAAGGTCCCAGACCAACTCCCAGTATCGCAGTGAACGATAGAAGTATGTAGTTAGCTTCCTATGTATATCCTGATCCGAGGACAAAGATTTCCCTGGAAACAGTTTAGCTCGAGAATCATCATCTTCTCCGTTTGAATCGAGCTGACCTTCCTCTCTTTCCTCCTTCCCTTGTTTACTCCGTCCAGAGCCTGAGAAGTCAGTCTTTAGCCCTCCTCGTTCTCTTCCCGACGAAATCAAAGCTGATCTACTATCTCCCTATGTTTCTGTTTCCCTCAGCACGATAAAAATCCTTCTCGCAACGGACAATCACATCGGCTACCTCGAGAAGGACCCCGTTCGAGGTCAGGACTCCTTCCTCGCCTTCAGAGAGATCCTCCAACTCGCAAAGGACCACGACGTGAGTCCACTCTTTTTCTTAGTCACTTCATTACCCTTCTCGACGAGACGAAGACGAAGAGGCGTCGATGAAGCTCAGGAAACTCTCTCCTCCGTGCGAGCTCGAAGCTCACCTCTCCTTCTCCTCCCTCCCTCCTCCTTCTGCAGGTCGACTTCGTCCTCCTCGCCGGAGATCTCTTCCACGACAACAACCCCAGTCGATACGCCATCCACCAAACTATGGGTATGCTTCGAGAGTTCTCCCTCGGAGACAAACCCGTTCAGGTCGAGCTCCTCAGTGATCCAGACGAGGGAAGGCCAGAAGGCTTCACGTGAGTGACTTTCTCTCTCTCCCGTCGCGTCGTTCCTTTGCCTTCCCTTCTGATCCTCGTCCCTTCGGTCCGTCACGCTCAGCTTCCCTTCCGTGAACTACGAAGACTACAACCTCAACGTCGGAACTCCCGTCTTCTCGATCCATGGAAATCACGACGATCCTCAAGGGACTTCAGCTGTTCGTCCTCTTTGTCGACTCTCTTCCCTTCCCTCACCTCCCCTTCTTGACGTCTTCCCTATCTTCTTCACATCCTCTCCGTTCAATAGGCCGGTGCTCTCTCAGCAGTCGATCTCCTCTCCGTCGCTGGTCTCGTCAACTACTTTGGCAAAACCGACCTCCCCGCCGACGACGAACGATCCGAGAACCAGCAGAAGAAGGGTCTCAACATCTCCCCGGTCTTGCTCAAGAAGGGAACCACCAAGCTCGCTCTCTACGGAATCGGAAACGTCAAGGACTCGAGGTTGAACTCGGAGATGAGGAACGGGAGAGTGAGATTGTTGAAGCCGGCGGAGGGAGGGGACGAGTGGTTCAACTGCATCTTGGTTCATCAGAATCGGTGAGCATTGAACGCGTTGCTAACTTTTTAGTGGGTGGGTGCAGGAGGGGAGGGAGGTGGAGAAGGGGGAGGAACTGAGAGACGAGAGACCTGACGCGTCTTGCTCTGGCTTTCGTTTTCGTTCCGCAAAGAGTCGCTCACTCCAAGAACGAGTTCGTCCCCGAGGACGTGTTCGACGACTCGACCGATCTCGTCATCTGGGGACACGAACACGACTGTCGAATCGTTCCCGAGGCCGTCGCCGAGAAGCCCTACTGGATCTCTCAGCCCGGATCGAGTGTTGCGACGAGTTTGGCGGAGGGAGAGGCTTTGGAGAAGTGAGTTTTGATGTTTCGTCGCGTCTCTGTTCGTCCCTCTCTCTCTCTCGTGAAAACTGATTGTCCTTTTCTCGTTTCGTCGGAACTGCAGGAAGGTCGCCATCCTCCGAATCCAAGGGAAAGGTTTCGACATCGAACCGCTTCCTCTCAAGACGGTTCGACCCTTCGTGATGAGGCAGATCGAAATGGCCGATGCTGCTGAGGAGAACGGAGTGGATTTGACGAACAAGCAGAAGGTGACGGAGTATTTGAGGAGTCAGGTGAGTGTCTCGTTTTCCTCTGCGTTTGAGCTCGAGGTCGGCGCTTTGGTTTAGGGACGCGACGGAAAAATGAGGAACTGACCTTCCTTCTTTCCTTCGTTCGTATTCGTCTGAATCTCTCCAGGTGATGGAGTGTGTAGCTGAGGCCAACGCTCAGTGGGACGAGAGGAACACCGGTGGTTCTCAGAGTGCCTCTCAGCCGGCCAGACCGAAGCCTCTCATTCGTCTTCGAGTTCGTTCTTCCTCCCTTTCTCTTCTTCCCTCTCTCCTTCTCTACTTCTCAACAAGCTTCATCTGACTCTCCTTTTCCCACTCTTTTCACTCCTCTCTCTCCCTCTCAGGTCGAAACCACCGGCGTCACCGAACTCACCAACATCCCTCGCTTCGGAGAACGACTCGACAAGCTCGTCGCCAACCCAGGGAACCTCCTTCAGTTCTACCGACGTCGAGTCGTCACCAAGAAGAACAACGTCAGCATGGATCAACCTGGAGGCGACAACTCGGACGACGACGGTCAAGCAGCTGGGACGAGAGGAACCAAGATCAAGATGGCCGATTTGGTGCACGAGTATCTCGTGGCTCAGGAGCTGAACGTGTTGCCGGCGAACGCGCTGGAGGAGGCGGTGGAGAGCTTTGTGGAGAAGGGGAGCAAGTTGGCCATCAAGGAGTGAGTACTAGTTCTATCTCGAGCTCTCTTTTGTTGAGTGAGAGAGAAGGAAGTTGAGACGGACGAGACTGACGAGATTCGACCTCTTCCTTTCCCTTTTTTGCCTCTAGCTTCGTCTCTGATACTCTCAAGACCTTCGTCGAAAATGCTCGACGCAAGAACTTGACCGAGGAGGATATCGAGGAAGCTGTGAGTTGGATCGGTGTCGTTCAGTTCGAAACCTCTTGGGTCGAGTGCTCTGACGACGCGACTGACTCTTCTCTCTTCCTTCTTTCCTCCTTCTCAAAGCTTCAACAAGAGAGAAACAACGCCGTATCTCAGTTCCAACTCGATCACGAGGAAGGTAGCTCCAAGAAGAAGAAGACCAAGGTTCGTTCTTTCCGTTCTCTTCGACTTCCCGCCCTCTCTTCCCCTCCTCGCTCCTCCCTCGTCTCAACGACCCACTCACCGCCTCTCCTTCCTCTTTCCTTTCAATTCGCACAGAAAAGAATCATCGGCGACTCGGACGAGGACGAAATGGACGTCGACGAGGAACCCTCTCGAGCCAGAGATTCGTTCGAGGACGACGACGACGACGAGGACAACTTTGCTCCTGCGAAGAAATCGACGAAGGCTGCTCCTGCCAAGAAGGCTCCCGCTACCAAGGCTCCGGCGAAGAAGACTGCTGCTGCCTCGAAGGGGAAGGCGAAGGCGAAAGGGAAGCTCGTGAGTTCGGATCGATTGAGACGCGTCGTTTCCACGAGCGGAGGGATGCTGACTGATCCTCTTCTTCTTCCTTCTCTTGCGTGTGCAGTTCGACGATGGGAGTGACGAGGACGATTCGGATCAGAGCATGGCTAACAGGAACGACGACGACGACGACGAGTCGGACGAGGTTCCCGTTGTGAAGAAGAAGGCTACGAAGGCTTCGACGTGAGTTGAGGTTCTGCCTCCTCCTTCCCTCTCTCGTAGTAAAGCTGCGAGTAGATTTTTCTCGCTGACTCCGTCGTTCGTTGTTTGGTTTCTACAGGTCCAAAGCTCCCGCGAAGAAGGCTCCAGTCAAGAAGGCTGCTCCGAAAAAGTCGACTCAGTCTCAGCTAAAGTTCGTTCACGAC
The DNA here is from genome assembly GCF_051309035.1 of Mrakia frigida. Taxonomy (NCBI): domain Eukaryota; kingdom Fungi; phylum Basidiomycota; class Tremellomycetes; order Cystofilobasidiales; family Mrakiaceae; genus Mrakia; species Mrakia frigida. The sequence continues at coordinate 19,248 of NW_027481241.1, read as the reverse complement.
TCCTCGTTCTCTTCTTTCCCAACTAGAATGCTGATCCACATCCTCTCGTTACTTCGATGAATTACAGCTTCGATCCCGTTCCCCGACGAAAACAGCCTACCGTGGTTCGTCCTCTTCCTCCACACTCTCTCTCTCCCTTACGCTTCGAGACGTCTGATTTTTGATCTGATCGAGACTGACCCTTCTCTCTTCTTTCTGTCCTCCTTACCCAGGTCCTCAGCGATTCGGATTAAGCTGGCTGGCTTCTCTCCCGTCGCGTCTCCCGCTCGTCTCCTTTTGATCATCTCTCGTTTGTTGCTACCCCCTTTGCCGTTTTAGTCCTGGTCCCTCTTTCCTTTTCGCTCATCTAGTTTTTGCTTTGATCTCGTTCACGAACCTCATGATTTTCTTCGCTCGTTGGTTTCCAGTCGGAGGGGAAAAGGAAAAGCCAGGCGACGGTCGCCGACGTCAAGGTCTCGAAATTCACTCTTCCCGTTGTGCGATATGTGCCAGGGATGTATCGTCAAGCATCAGGTATAGCAAATGTGAAAAGTGAGAGAGAGGGTGCTGGACGATGAAGCTCAGGAACGAGGGATCTCATGGAACGCAAAGGAAGGACGAAGAAGTGAAGGCATCTCTTGAGGAGCAGAACGAGGTGGAGAAAGAGTGATCCGTCGAGAAGTAGGTATGTGAGGGTTGGGCGGGACGAGGTCGAACGCTCCCTCGAAAATGGTGAGCTCGACGTTTCTTCGCCCTCCTCCCTCACGCCCTCCTCATCCTCCTTGTTGCGTCAAAGACCGTTGCGATTCCTTCAGGTAGAGCTGCAAAGATCGATCTAGTTTACTTCGAATCAACGAGACTTTGTATCTGCTTGACCGCAGAAACCGTTCCGTGAGCATGCTGTACCTTCTGGATTCAAGCTCAGCGACGCGTCGTTGCTGTCCTCGTCTTTCCCTTTCTGCGTTCCCGAACAGATTCAGTTACAAAACAGGCAATCCCTCGACACAAAAAGGACGCAAGAAGGTCGTATCAAAACATCCCATCGAATCGCGTAGCTCTCAAGTCTCAAAGAGACACTCCGTCTCCCTCGTCTCCCTCCTCGATTCAAGCGTCCCACAAGATCGGCATGCAGAACTGCCTGTGATCATCGTGCTTCCAATCCATCTGCTGATGATCTAATTCCTTGGAAACCAGCCACGAGAAAGTTGGAGTCGGTCAGTTCGAGCACAACGACGGAAAGAGAAGGCAGAAAACGACGACGCGTCGTTCACCTTTCGAGCAGTACTGCGTCACTTGACACTGCGATGGAAATCAAAACAGCATCAGGAACACAGTCCCAACAACTACTCCCAGAGGGGTGAAGTTGACTCACTCTCGAACAAGCCTTCAACTTCGTATGATCCCGCTCCTCGCACTCCTTCCAAATGCACCTCGGTTCCCAAACTCGATGGAACTGCATCAAGTTCGGAGCGTTTCCGGGGATATCCTGTTCGGTCAAGATCTTCATGGACACGATACAGCAGCCTGGAGCGAATCCGTGCCATTCGTAGCTCGGAACCGGCCTCTGATCTCCTTGAGCGAAGGCGAGCGAACGAAGGTGAGCTTGGATCTCATTTCCGTTCAAGAGGACGGATTCCTCGATGTCCTGAAGAGGGAAAGGAGGAGCTCTTTGGGAGGGAGTTGAGAGGGGAGAGGTAGTGTAGGCGAAGAAGCACGCGTGAAGGGAAGAGGTGTTCGTAACAATCTTGCTTGTTCAGGTTCTGGGAATGCGACGCGTCGACGAAGAAACGCGAAGAGTCAGCACAGCGCCCGAAACCTGGTAGAAGGCTGAGAGAAAAAGCTTACTTACAAGTCTGAACGAATCAAGGACCTTCTCATACAAGACATCTCTGAGCTTGATCGCGAGATCAGGTCGAGAGGAGAGGTAGAAGGTGAGGAGATTCGAGAAGACTGATCCTTGAAGGAGAAGATCGAACGGCGAGTTGAAGACCGAAGGGGAAGGCTCGTCGATAGCAGCAGCTACTACTCTTGGAAGATACTTCGTCGCGAAGCAGCACTGGGAAACAAGAGAGCATCAGCGAGGGGGAAAGGCAGAGGAAGAGGGATTCGAGCTGACCTCGTAGGTGTTTCCGTCCGTTCCCTTGATTCTTGGACTGATCTCGAGAACGTCTCTGACCTATCAAACAGTAAAAACGAGTCTCCACTCAGAGACAGCCTGTTCAAAACCGAAGAAACGAAGAAAAAAACGAAGAAGCCGATACTCACCAGCTCGCAAAGCCTCTTCCTGTTTGGATGCATTGTTTTCCAAACCTCTTTCCACCCTCCCTCCTCCCCCAATCCAAGCGCAACGACCAGAGGCTCCATGTGCTCAAGCTGAGGACGAACGAAGATCTTATTCCCCGAGATCGAAAGTGGACCCGTGGTGGTGTAAGTAGCGAAGTCCTGCTTCGAGACGAGCTCCTCGATCTGTCGTTCGAGGTCCTTCTTTTTCTCGGGATCCATCGACGGGTCGTTGATGATGACGTTCCTTAGGATGGATACTCCTGGGTGATTGATGGGGACTCTCGTAGTGTACGTCTTGGGAGGGGTGAAGGAGGGAGCCGGCTGGTTGGGGATGTGGACGTCCATGCTGAGTCGATGGGGAGGGAGGGAGGGAGAGATGGGCGTTGGGGGGGAGGAGCTCGGCTGAACGCCTCGCCCCTTCGATTTCGTCTAGCCTCGGTACCTGTTTCGAAGAAAAATAAGAAACAAGGGCAGAAAAAATTATCTTTCGTCCTTGCATCGTCGACCCCGTAAACTGGGGAATGCCACAAAGACTAGAACGCCCGGCTCCCAATTTCGGAGCGACGCGACGCGACTTCATCTCTTCTCTCTCAAGTCGCTCGTTCCCACCAGCAAACGAAACGAAGGTGAGCGTGGGATATCGAGGGAGCAGTGGTACAGAGGTTATCAACCGAAACAAAGCAAAGGGAGTGTGAACGAGGGTGAAACGAAAGCAGCGAAGAAAACGAAGGTAAACGAAAGAAAAAACGAAGAACCGAGAGCGAAGAACGAAGAACGAGTGGGAGAGCGAAAGAGATAAAGCAAAGGGAGGCAGTGGTACAGGGTGGACTCTAGGTATATAAAAAGTAAGATGAGAAAGGGGATCTATGAGAGGAGACGAGAGAAGAAGAGGATCACGACGAAGCCGAGGGTGTTTTGAATCTGAAGATCCAGAGCCCAATGATTGAGACTCCATAGCCTGTTCGAGACGAGCCGATCGTTCAAGAGTCAGTTCGCTTTATTGTCAAGACCTCGAAACGTAGAGAGTCCGGACTCACCAGCAACCTGCATCCCCGTGACGGAATTCCCAAACACCACCCCACTTCCTAAAATCAAAGCGATGTCCTTCACGATCCCTGCTAAGCTGAGAGCGAGCCCCCCGATCTTCTGGATGAGTACGAGAGCGAGGATGTTGAGGGAGAAGGCGATGAAGGCGTTTCCGAGGAGGAAGTAAGGAGAGATGAGGGAGGTGGACGCGGAGGAGAAGAGGGCGACGAAGGGCGCTGTTCCTTCGAATAGAGGGATGAGGAGGAGGTTAAGGGAGAAGCAGACCTGTGAGAGATGAAGAGAAAGGTCAGCTTGAGGGTCTGAAGATGGTGTGAGAGGGTGAGGAAGAAGGGACGAACGGGAGCGTAATGGTAAAGCGAAGTCAAGGGGTCCACCTTCTGTCCTTGCAGAAGGACTTGGATTAGGACGAGTCGGAGGGATTCCGACTGAAAAAAAAAGCGCGAGGGTTCTCATCAGTTTCATCTCGCTTCGGCAGTAGCTTGCAAAGGACTCACGAGAACAGCACCAAGCTGGCAAAGGAATCCAGGGAGGGAGAACCGAACTTCTCCGTACGCGGCGAGGGCGCATCCGAACGAGATGATCTGGTAACAAGGACGCAGAGATCAGTAAAGTTTCTACGCTCCTCTGGGAAGAAACAGAACAAGTCTCACCAGAATGACCGAGATGCTCATCGGGTCGAGCTCTGAATCGTTTTCAGAAGGACGAAAACGCGGTCAGGGTTTGAAGCAGAAGAAGGTTTGAAGAGAAAAACAGTGGTCAAACTCACTCCTCATCTTGAACAGTGCTGAGATGAGAAGGATGGAAGCTGGGATGAAAGCCTGGTACAAGAAACCCGACAAGAAAGGGAGTCAGCGGACTGTGAGATCCAGAAGCAGAAGAAGTGGTCCCACACGCGTCTCACCTTGAGCATCTGAACGAGCGACACGCTGAGCAGCAGGACTGCCGAGTTACTGAGAATCAGACTAGCGGAGAAGAGAACTCCAATGGGGAGGATGGTCCTCGAGTAGGTCTTCCACTGTGAATCGTGAATCGAGGGAGAAAGGACGATCAGTTCGCGTCGAGAGAAGAGAGAGCGGGAAGGTTCGAAGACGAACTGAGAGAGCGTCCTCGGCTGAGGCGATCTTCATCCCTGAAGCTCCAGGAGCAAAAATCTTCAGAAGGCGAGTCCCAATGACCTGTGAGGAGCGAAGTTGAAGAGGAGAGATGAGTTTGGGGTCCTCAAGACGAGAGGGAACGAGAGCGAGACGAACGGCGAAGGCCATGTGGCTCGTGGTGAGGAAGATAGGCTGGTAGAGGGAGAAGGAGAGCGAGAGTCAGCTTTTGGAGGTGGATGCACGATAGAGAAGAAGGTGCACTCACATAGGGGAAAGCGAGCACCGAGAGAATGTACTATGA